>NC_056731.1:138481314-138701314 GCF_019279795.1 Protopterus annectens
TTAGGGTCTCATCTAGCACCCATGCTGATTACTGAATGTAGGTCATTTGAACTGCAGAAATGGTTTTAATACCCCTCTTTCATAAGGGCCGTTTCTCTAAAATGCTTTTATGAATTCTCACAACAAATAAGAAAAATGAGGACCAACCTGCTTCTCTAAATGTTATACCACAGAATCCTTTTTAACACATTGTTTGTTTTCAAATTCTAGTATTTTCATTTGTATTCAAATTCTAGTATTCTATTTTCCTCTTTTGGTTTTTAAGCTTTGTGTTGATTGCTTTTTGTGATAGTTCTTAACCCACTCCCCTCATACCTAAAAAAAATAATTTAATCTAGATTCAAATATTTATTTCAAGCTTTGAGTACTTCTGTTCAAAAATATTTTTTTTTCACAAAAAATACAAATGAAAGTTATAAAAACAAATCAGTTATGCCATGTTCAGCCTGTGTTTTCTACTGTTTGATGTAATAACCACATTTGCTGAATTTACTTGATATATACAAAGAGCACTAAAAGCATATTCCACAACTATACTCCAAGGTGTAGTGCACTGATTAAATACTCAATAAATAAGCAGACTCCACTACAATTGCTCAGACTCCAAGCTCTCAAAGACCATTGTCTCAGTGCCAGAGAGTCGAGTGTGTTGTAGCGGGAACAGGCTTCTGCTCAAGCACATACTCAAATCAGGCAGCAGATATGGCACCTTACCTGAACATATTATTTAAGTCGGAGCAAGGTAAGTGCTGCCGCTATTGCAAAGGCTGTGGCAGTGTGTGTAAGTGTAGATTAAGGCAGTGACTGGGAAGGGGATTTACATTTTGAATTTCAGGGTTAGAAAGAAGGATAGGGACTTTTTGGGTTAAGGAGTAGCAGTGCTGTTTTGGGGTTAGAGAGCAGGAGGAGCAATTATGGTTTGGGAGTGGCAGCGGAGTTTTAGGAATAGGGAGTGGGGGATGTTTATGTTTAGGGAGTGACTGGAAAATTTAGGTTTAGTGCACGGGGGCAAGAGTTTTAGGTTTATGGAGCAATTTGGGGATTTTAGGGGTAATGAATGGGAGTGGAGTTTTATGTTATGGGAATTATTTGGGATTTTAGGTTTGGGGTGAAATTTTTGGGTAAAGGAGTAAGACTTTGGTTTAAGAGCTGGCTGGCAGTTTCAGAGCTCAATTTAGGGTTCTAGTGGTTAAATTTACAGATAAAGCAAATTTGATTGCTCTTAAGTAACATTCAATGTTGTACTATTCCCAGCATTTTAACTTATGCCTTCTTACCTAAGTCTGATGTGTGATCTCTTCATGTATCTGTAGTTCATCTGTTAACTCTGTTGCTGAAGACATACAAGTTCTTTCACTTTCTTCATGCTTTCAAAATTAATTTATTTCATTATGAACTCTCTCAGGCCATACTAAGGGTTTTTTTTTCTGACTGTCTTTTTATTGCATTAGGTATAGAATTTTGCTAGTATGCCTTCATGTCAACCCTGTAAACTGTGATAGCACACATAACTTAGCCCATCACCTTTATATATATATATATATATATATATATATATATATATATATATATATATTCTTCCTTTCAGAAAAACCTTCATAGCCTTTAATTTTTTGACTTTTTACTATGCTCCCTATTTCATTTTCTAGGGATTAACATATTTCTCATTGTTGTTAAGTATTATGGAAAAAAAAGATGAAATACTTCTCTTCTGCTTTTTATTCATTTATCTCCTGTATATATTTGTATATATCTACTGATTTTTATTTATGCTGTAGCATATCTTTCATATAATGCTCTTTTTCTCTTATATCCCATCTGCACACACACACACACATATATATATATATATATATATATATATATATATATATATATATATTACAATTTATTTGTGGTGGTTGAGTGCATTTCTGCCTTTGAGGTGTCTGCTGTTTGGTTAGATTTCTATAGAGACCCTCTGTGAAGGTGGGTGTGTGGTTTGTGTTTTTATGTGAAGGCAGTGCTGGTGTGTGTTCTGGAGGGCTATGTGTTCAGTGTGGTGTGTTCCAAGTGTCGACCTTCTCATCTTGACCAGTTATTCTAGTCTTGACTAGTACATCAATACCTAGTTGTATTAATTTATTCATTAGTGTTTTGTGTATGACCCTGTCAAATGCTACAGTTAAATCTATATAAATGATATCACAGCACAATTGTTCATTCATAACTATTATTATATTGTTATAGAACATCATGTTACAGGTGATAATATATCATTTTTCAACATATGCATGCTGATATATGGTTTCAAGTCCCAACCTATTCAGTTCTGACAATAACTTATCCAATATTACCTTCTCCATTATTTTTCCATAACATGAAAGTAGACTTAAGGGTCTGTATGACTTTGGGTTTGTCCTACTCCCCTTTCCCTTAAAGACAGGTTTAGTAAGTGCATGTTTCCAATCTTGAGGAATCTCATCATATTCATATGACCTAGAGAATGATAGATATAACGGTACTGTAAGTTCTTGCTGAAGTGTTCTCAGGTCATTGTTACTTATTCCGTCTCCTCCCTGCGCTTTGTTTGGATCCAGTTTACACAGTTCTTTTTCAATATAATCTAATTTGATTCCAGTATCTGGGGGTTACCTGGATATCACTAGAACAACTTATCAACCATTTTGTGGAGCCAAAATGTTTTGCATCAGATTTTGTAAATATATCTATAATCTGTTGTGTCTTAGAATAATTTTTAGAATTTGAACACAGTTTATCAATTTGTGCGTCTTTACTCCTTCCATATCTTATGTATCTATAAAAAGGTTTCCTATTATGTTCAATATCTTTATATACATGTTTTTTTCAAATTTTTCTTGATCTTGTCTAGCAATATGCTTAATCTGTTTGCCCAACTTGTTTATTTCAGTTTTCAAAATTGCAGTTCGACATCTCTTCCATTTCTTATATTTTTTGTGTCTCACCTTAATCAAATATCTTGTTATTATGGAAAAACATCCCCCTGCTATTGTATGCCTAGATCCTGATGTTAAATAATTTTTTTTGATTTTTTGCACTCAAACAATTTCTCTTTCAAAACTTTGCACATTCCATCTGCAGTTTTTCCACTGAACACCTCACTCCAGTTAGTTTTACATAAGTGACTGTTTTGCTTCCATATAATCTGTAATTAACCTTCTGTGCATTGGCTTAGATTTCAGTTTGGCAGAATTATCTATCAACAAATTAACCTTTATAATCTCATGATCACTGCACATCAATGGTGATAAAACTTGACTTGAAGTTACAGCAATTTCTTTGGGAACACAAATAATATCTAGTATGTTGCTCCACTGGTAGGTTTTGAATATACCCTGTGAATAGCTTCCTTACTAATGTTGTTGAGTCAATATTCCAGTCTGTTTATGGTAAATTTAAGTCCCCAGCTAATATTATTCTTCCCTCCTGTGTTTCATGCAAGAAATGTATGAATTCCTCTAAGTCATCTGCACTTGACTTTGGTGGTCTATACACTCCAACAATTGTTATATGTTCCAGGGTTGTCTTTAATGTCACAGTTACACAGTCTATAGTATTGGTATTATCACTGAACATGTAATAATAATCTAGGTAATCTTTGTTGTTTAGAAAAATTGCTTTTAAGTGCCTCAGCATACATTAGTCTATGTGTGTGTTGTGTGGTATATGACTGGGTGTTGTGCGTGTGGTTTTGACAAACTGATGTGGACTTGTATGCGAGAGTTTAGCCTCCAATATCATTGTGTAGGTAAACCTCTCGCATACTTTGTCTGATTCTTTAAGGATTAAGTGGTTTTCAGTAAACATGAGACAATTGCTACATTGTCTTGAAATGCACATATCCACCTAGCTGGCTTAAGAGAAGTTAGGAAATTGCATATACATATAGTCCAGTCCTTTGATTAGTGAGCTACAAGCTGGTGGTGTATTGGGGTTTGAAGGCTATTAAGGGTGCTTTGTTGGTGCAGACTAATAAGGGTGCTTTATTGGAGCAGATTATGCTAAACAGTAATACATTCTACTAACTTTATTGTTTACACGATACTGAATTCTACAAAATCTGTAGGCATTGTCACTCGATGCCCAATTAGTTGCTTTAAATTCATCAGTGCAGAAGATATTTACTCTACATTGCTACTTAAATGGTGCAGTTTTACAGATCATGCCACAGGGAAAGTTTGCTTTCTATGTGTTTCCTGCAGCATAGGGCACTGCTAACCCATGCAAACATGCAAAATTTATAGCAGCACAGATTATAGAGTCATAGGAGGTTACTAAGCTAATGACCCTAGGGCCCTTACAAGCCTAGCCAAGTTCTCACCCTTATTTCCACAATCAGCACCAATCGCCCCTGTCCAAGAGAGACACAGGTGGAACCCCAGGGGTGATTTTATGGTCACCCATCCAATCATCCAGATTTTGTTTGAAGAAGGCCAATGAGGTTCTCTGTTTGACATGAAGTGGAAGTCTATTCCAAAGGTGTGGTGACCTCTGGGAGACAAATCTGTCCTTCCAGCAGGTTTTATTAATGTCACATACCAGGTTAAGGTCATTAGAGTGAGTAACCCGTTTACCATTTGACTTTTGGATATGAAGCATTTCCAGTAATGCAGAGTCAGAGATTGCCTTATATGCAAGGCCGAGATCACCTCTGAGTAGTCTGTATGAAACAGAATAAAGTGACAGTGATTTAAAATTATCCACATAGGACAGGTGGTGAAGTCCTTGAATTTTCCTTGCAAGAAACCTTTGTGGTTTCTCCAGTTGCTGCAGGTGCTTAGAAAGGTACCTACCAAAATGGGTGCTGTACTCAAATATTGGACTAATGAGGGAAGAGTACAGGGAGGTTAAAACTTCTTTTCTTATGGAGGCAATACTCTTACTTATGAGATGAGCAATATAGAATGCCCTTCTTATCACTGTGGAGACATGATGATCAAAGGTAAGGCTGCTGTCAACCTGTGTGCCCAGGTCTCACCACTGACTGCATACTTAAGGTGTTGCTATTGATGTGGTAGTTAACAGGAACATTGCTTTTACCAAAAGGAATGATAATACATTTTTTGGCATTGAATTTAAGGCCATGATTTTGGCACCAATCATTTGTTTGTGTAAAACCCTCTTGTAGGACGTTGACATAATTTGAAGATTCTAAGACTGCTCCCAATTTACAGTCATCAGCAATCTTTGTCAGCCAAAGACCTGTAGTTTTAGCTTGTACTTCAGAGAAATAGATTCCAAGCAGTAGAGGTCTCAAGACTGATGCCTGTGGAACACCAATGGTTTCAAGTCTGCTGTTGGAGGTGGATTCCCCTATTTTGACTATATAATTTTTTTATCAGTGAGCCAGTTAGTGACCCATCTAATGATTTAAAGGTTGATGCCTAGTTGAGTGAGTTTGTCAATGATGTCTGAGTGGGGGATAGTGTCAAAAGCCTTGGCTAAGTCTAGGTAGGCTGTATGCACAGATTTCCCCTTGTCTGGGGTCTTGGTGACTGTCTTGAAGAAGTCCACCAGATAAAACAGAAAACTAACTAATGAGCCCTCTGCCTAATGAAATGACTGTGCTATAAGTCCTTTTGTGTATCTCCCAAATCAGATAGGCCAGACAAACACCCCTGCCATGAGATGAATAAACCCAGTCCTCGTGATGTAAAACACAATAGAAGAGACCCACACGTGCAATGCTACAATAAACCAACTAAACAACTACCTGGAAATCCCTTGCTAAAGGCGATTTCAAAACAGTCTTAGAGTAGTAGCAGTGAGTGGAAGAGCAAATTGTTGCAAAACAATTCAGTGAAATCCAGACATAAAAGCATGAAACAGGAGTAAGCACTCAAAATAACTTCAGCAAGTGCAGTTTAGCAATCATTAGCTACTTACGTTTGCCTGGATGACACTGTATACAAATAAAACATTTCTGGAACACAGACTAGGATTCCAAGCTTTGCTAAGCTCTAGGAAAGTGAGAAGGAGACAATATGTAGTAAAGAAGATTTACTCAAGAGCAACACTGGTTTGGTGGGTGGGCACTTAGTATTGTGAGTCTATAGAAAACATTGGGTGGGAAGAGTACAAATATAGCTTCTGCAACCGAAATTAGCAATGAAAAATGAAAGGGATGTACTTTGGAAATCAGATTACAATAATGTACATACTTATTGAATAAGTGCATGGTGTGTGTGTGTGTGTGTGTGTGTGTGTGTGTGTGTGTGTGTGTGTGTGTGTGTGTGTGTGTGTGTGTGTGTGTGCGTGTGCATGTGTATGTGCGTGTATGTGTGTGTGTGTTGGAAAATATTTGAACTACGCCGACCTGAGTGCCTGTTCCCTCATACAAGTTCTCATTTCCACCTCATATGGGCTTTGTATTCATAGGCTAATATCACTGTCCTGGGATCATTTTGAGTGTCCAAGGACTGAAACTGTGCTCCTTAGAACAGCTTTGAATATATGTGTGAACAATGGGAGGACATACCGAGTCTGAGGTTATGCTTCATTAGATTTGCCCCCTCCCCACGAGCTACAATCCTGAAATGGTATACATCAGTAGCAGGAGTGTAATCTGCATCAGGAAGTACAGGTGGGAGAAGCTCTTTTCAAAAACTGCTTTAATAATAATGCATCAAGTTTCAAAGCTTGATGTGTTTTTTTACAGTTTCAGTTGATTTTCCATCACATGACAAACAGTAACAGGTTTCACATTTCTGAAAGGGTAACCTGCATCCTGTCACATTTCTAAACACTGTTACTGTGGTCTGATAAAGTTACAGGCTGTATTTGCATGTTAGTGAAACAAAACGTGCATCAGTGGCTCAGCCTGGTTATGGCTCTTTTTGGGTCGCTGTTGTGGCACATTGTGGCTCATTCCTGCATACGTGTGTGTGTGTGTGTGTGTGTGTGTGTGTGTGTGTGTGTGTGTGTGTGTGTGTGTGTGTGTGTGTGTGTGCCTGTGTGTCTGGATGTGTCTGTCTTTGTAGTAATGCGGGCTCTGTACGAATGGAAAGTGTGACATGTGCTGCCGTTGCTATGCTAGTGCATGTGCAGTGTCCTTTGGTCAGTTAGCAGTCTTACAAAGAACCCAAAAGTGAAGAACACTTACAAATTTCAATCCAAACCACCAAGTATGAAGTGAAACAGATGAATGCATGTTTTGTTTTTTATTTATGTTTCACTTTATTCTTTTCAGCTACTAGACTTGTGTATGTGCATTGTAGGACAGTTGTCACTGATAGTTTTAGAAGTGTTATTTATAGGAAATTGTTCTTCTGCATATGGTGAGCATTAGCAGCTAACATGATGTACAGTGACATATCTCTTATGTTGTTAACTTTGAATCTCAAGTGTGTAAGGTCTTTTCTGGGCAACAGTCCTTTTCAAAGTGCTCCATGTCTATGAATCCGAGTTATGTTTTCATGCTCCTCCAGGGTGCTAAATCTAAAGTAAGTCTTAATTGCCTGTGTACCATACTAATATAACCCACATGTTACTTTTGAAGGTTTACTGGATCTTTTTTTTTCCAAACTTGATTATAAAAGATGATGTCTGACTAGGCAGATGTTCCTCTCAAATAGTATATTCTGTCACATATAGCTAAATCCATGACTTAGCTCTCTGGCACACCATTGCAATCCTTTGCAATCATGAATGACTTTCCATGTCCTCACTCAAGGCCAGTGCTACTTTTATTTCCCAGAATCCATCTTTTTTTCCCATGAAGATTGCTGTATTCCCATCCCAAAAGTATATAATTTCCTCCCACTGTAATTTGTAGCAGGAGAAAACTAACTGTATAATACAGTTTAGGTAATAGACTTTTTATCTTTATTTATCATCTGCAGGAAAGTCACTTGCCTATTCTCTGGTGGAATGGACATCCCAGTATCTGATGATAAAAACAGAGAGTCACATACAGAGGTAAGGTCTTGTTAAACAAACCAAACCTGTACTAGAAGCTCCCATGCTGGATTGAATGTGTTAGTTTCCTTTCCTTTTAGCAAGTCAACAGATAGATTTCTTTTTCTTTTGCTGCATGTTTATGAGATTACAAAATTATAGCAGAAGATAAATCTTGGATCCTGTTTCACATGGCTAATTAGCATTAACCACTCCCCTGGGCTGTCACATTAGCACAGAGCCCTGTCCTCAGTAGTAGAGTGATTCCCAGTTATACTAAGCCTTTCTGAATCCTAGCCTATGAGAATATCACCTAGTGATCCTGGGGCAGACTTCTGAGAGAAGGCCTAAGGACTGTGTTCACTGCAAGTGCTTACATAGCTAGTAAGTTTTTTGTTAGCTATACTTCAGACACACACAGCTTTAACCATGGGTCTTTGTGCATGTAGCAGATGCATGTTTGTGATTGTACATGCACTGGTGAATGTGTCTAAGTGTAAGGTGTGTGTGTGTGTGGGGGGGGGGGTGGTTGCATACACATTTGTGTGTTAATGTCAGTGTGACAAATGTCTGACAGTAATACTGTTACTGTGACAACTATTTTTAGTGAACCATGAATATTTAACATTCCTGTTATACGTACAGGGACCCCCCCCACACACACACACACGGAGTTTGCATTCCTGCAAAAACAGTCTTTGCCTTTGGTTTCCCTTAAATGGTTTCAAAGTAACTGCTTCAGATAGTTGGCGTAAAGGAAATGTAGAATTTCTAATCAATTAACTTCTATTTTTACAGCTGAAATGGCATTAGAGTAAACTATGGTATGCCCTTAAAAGTCATTATATTTGAAATTTTATTTCTGCAAAGACAAATACAACATAGTCAGATGCTGGATGGATCCCACCCTTTTATTCATTTTGATTCTAGTAACTAATGGCAATCAGATTTTACTATCGCATTCAAATTTTCACTCACTCTTACAAGTCACATACAACTCCTAGAGTAACCCCATGGACAGCCACCACTATCCACAGAGTTTTCAAGACAAAGGGATAAACAGAAGTAGGTTGCCAGGTCTTCATTCTGTATCATATACATACTCATAGCTGCGGGTAATTTAGAGCCCGTAGTCCACATTATTGCCTTTATCCATCATGTGAAAAGAAACTGGACCATCCAGAAAATAACATGTGTTAACAAAGGGAGGATATGCAGACTGTGCACAGAAGGCAACCCAGCTAAGAATCGAACTGGAGAACTGATTGCTGTGTGAAGGCAGCACTACCTGTTAGACCACTGTGCCACCAGATAAATGATTTCACCAGCTATAAGTGTGGCAATAAATAACTAAGAGTTCTTCTTAAATATTCAAAACATCAATGGCATTAGAAATGTAAAGAAAAAAAGAAAAAACAAAGAAAAACTTGTATCCCTGCTGACAGATTGTAAATAACAATTCTTACAGCCCAAACCAATGGCACCCAACAATCCACTGAGAGATAATGCAGATTTAAAGGGGTTCATCAAATCTTTAACATGTTTAAAAGATTGTTATATTAACAACAAAGAAAGGATGGGAACTGGTACTAATATAAAAAAGATTCATTATTTTCTAAGAAATTATATTCTTAGCATTTTCTCTCAAGATAATAAAGCTACCTTTATATTAATTGGTTATTCCCACTAAATTACATCAAATTCTAGCAAGGTGTAAGCCACACTAAATCTCCCAGGTGTAGACAGAGTAATTTAGAAATATATCCATCATGTCTACACGAAGAACTAGATTTGTTGTTTCATACACTGATGCAAGATATATATATATATATATATATATATATATATATATATAAGTTCAATCATAGTGGTGCCGCGGTAGCGTTGTCGCCTCACAGTAAGACGTTGTCCTGTTCAATTCCCAGTTAGAGCGTCTTCTCTGTGGAAACATGCGTGAACGGGCGTGCCTTCGTTGAAGGTTGTGCGTCAGGGCTGGCAACTCTGCACGTAAAATTCCACTGCCAATCATTAGTGGACCGGAGTTCTGCTGCGGCGGCCCCTAACCGGGGAAAAAACGATAGACACAACATATAAGTTCAATCATACACAATAAAAAAAAAAAAGAAAATGAAAACAATAATATCGAAAAAAGGGGAAACTATTTCCTCTCTCGATATTGAAACTAAACCCCCTTGTAACACTAGCCTCATGTTTGTCTGAATGCTGGCAATGTTACATGAAGGTTTTAATGACTTAAGATGTAGGTTTAAGAATGGGACAAGGGACAGCATTAGGTTTAGGGTTAGCACCGATTACTAAAGAGGGCAGGGGGCTCCTCCCCTCTCAGATACTTGAAGCTGTTAACCTGTTTGATTATTTTCCATTTTATCTCAGTTCTCAGCTTCTTCTGATTTCTACAGTTGTTGCCATTACAACTGTTTTGTCTGCACTCTGTTTCATTCTGTGTGCCTTCTGTTTTGCATTTAATTCCCCTATTATTTGCAAAAGCTCCTGTTCAGATTCTGCCTGTAGTGCCACATTGCCTGCATACGGCAACTTTTTTAACTGTCTATTCTGACCTGTTTGATAATGTAGACTTTCTCCAGTATGAACAGCAGTGGCCAGGCTCAGAGCTGAACCCTGATGCCTAGCTACTTCCACTGGAACCACTCTGTGAGACCAAACATAGTTTGCACTTAAATCAATGGCTCCTTGTACATAGCCTGCAATAATTCTACCAATATTTTTCTAATGTCAAAGTACCTCTGGACTACCCAAATAAGCTTTCTTGGGACCTTGTCATGTGCTTCCACCAAGTCGAGGAATGTGCAACTGGACTTTGTCCTCAACTCTAGTATCTTTTCATCTATCTGTCTTACTGCAAACTAGGTCATGCTGCATCCTTATCTAAATCCAAACTCCTCATCTCCCATATTACTTTCTGCTATTCTGTGGATTCATTTATCAGTCACCCTGTCCAGAATTTCCATGCAGTATGACAAGAGTTAATAGCATTATACTGTCCTCAGCTGTGGATGTCCCTTTGTTCTGTACACCTGCACTAGTATGATTATTCTCTAGTCTTCTGGGGTACCCTTTCTCTCCATACTGCAATTAGTGCCCTCAGGAGCCATGTCTCCTCTGTATCACCCAACATCTTGATCCTATCTGTTGTAACTTCATCTGAGCCTGCTGCTTTCCCTGACTTTATTTTCCTTACTTCTGCTATTACTTATTCTAGAGTGCACTCTTTCTCTTTCTTTATTGCCGGTTGTGTCTGGGGAAGTACAGATTCTGTGGAGTTTTCTTCATTTATAAGCTGCTGGCAGTATCTTCCACTTTTTCCTACACTTCTTTCTTTTGATGATATTGTGGACTTCTGCATTGCACCACCAGCTTTCCTTATGTACCTTATTTCCATTCCCAGCTTGGCCACATATCTGTTCGATAGTCCTCACACAAGCAGTTTTGAGATGCTGTTATTCTTCTTCAACTCCACCTACTTCCTGAGCTGCTAGTGCCCTGAATGATTCCTTGAAATCTTGTACTTTCTCTATAGTCAACTTGCATCTCTCAGTCTAGTGTCTTTTGACCTTTGAGCCTTCTCTGACTACTATATTCAGTTGATTATGGCAACCAGTGGTTTATACTTTGGGATGACTGTTTCACTGGGTATGACTTTGCCATCACTGATTCTACCCAAATGCCCTTTCCTCACAAGGAGGAAGTCTACTTGAGTTGCATTTTTGCCGGTCTTATGTGTTATCTTGTGACTGTCTGTATTACTGAGCCATGTATAGGCTATCATCAAGCTATTTGCCAGGCAGAAGTCTAGAATGGCCTCACCTTCTTTATTCCTGTTGCCCCACCCATGTAGACCCAGGCAGTCCTCGTATCCTGTTCTGTCTCTCCCTATATGTGCATTCAGTTCACCCATTACTAACACAATTTCCTGTTGTCCTGCTCTCTCTAGCAGGTCTTGCAACCGCTGTCTGAATATGCTCCTTTCTTCAGTATCACAACCCTGTGTGGGACATTGGCTAAGGATATGAATAGTGCCCTATACTTACACTGGAGTCTGATTGTCATGAGTCTCTCACTATTTCTAATGACATCTTTCAGTGTCTTGTGAACCCTTTCCTTCAGTACAATTTCCATGCCATTTCTAGTCTGTCTTCCTCTTAAGTAGTAGACTCTGGCTCTCAAGCCAAATGGCTTTGCTGCAGTGCCCTTCCATCTTGTCTCCTGGATGCATAGGATGTGCATTTTCCTCCTTACTATCATATAATCTATTTCCAAATTGTGTCCTGACAGAGAACCTGCACTGGGTGTAGCAATTCTCAGTTCATATTTGCCAGGTTGATTGGATTTAAATCTAGCCTTCACTTAACAGATCTATCCCAGGTAACGTAAATAAGGCAACTGAACATCAGCCATCAAGTAGCTTATTGACTCGTGGCTGCTGGGCTTTATGACAGGTACACACACTGGCCAATAAGGGTACATACACCCCTTAAACTACTAGCATAGGTGCCTGGCATAGGTCAGAGCAGGATGGGTCCTCAACCCACTTATCACCAGCAAATACTCAATGCCATTTGACAACATTAGTCAACACCACCAAATCACTTAGAGACAGTTTTTACACCAGTGAGTGGACACCCCTAACTCAGTGCATAGTCTGTGATCTGTGTTGTCCTATTTAGAGGGTACTGCACACCACAGTTGAGGCCCAATGCATTTGGTCTAAACAGCTGTTCTCCCAATAGGCACAATCCAGGGTCTATTCTGCTGCTCTCAACTCTATTTTTGGGTGGGTTTGAGGTGGACACACACAGCATGTTTTTTGAGAACTAGGAAGAACCTCACAGAGACATAAGGAGAATATACAAACTCCATAAAGGCTGGAGTTCATTGGTCCAAGGTCAGATTGAACTTTGCGCTTTGTAGATGGGGAGTAGAATTCCTTAACCATTATGCCAACTGGCAAACCTAGTGGTATTAAACTGCTCTACAAAGGTGAAAGAAAGAAAGAAAGAAAGAAAGAAAGAAAGAAAGAAAGAAAGAAAGAAAGAAAGAAAGAAAGAAAAGGAAGGGTTTGGTCTACCTCACATTATTGCATATTTGCTGCAGAATGTTTACTGGACTGGTTGATTATTATCTGCCAAATAACCCATGCATTATTGATAACATTAGTAAAGTTTGCAATGTTAAAGCAAACCACTGACGTCAGCTATAAGACCTAAACCACTTTGCAGTAAACGAACTTCATATAATTTCTCCAGCCAGTATTGCTGTCCCTCCAGAACTTTTAAAACTCATCGCTTTTGTACTGCTGAATAAACTAACTTCATTTGTTTGTATCTTTTCTATTAAATGAGGGTTACAAGATGGAAGCATGCTGTCTCATATGGTACCAAAGGTGCTAGCTGACTGGAGCAGTCATGAATCCCCAAATGACTTAGACATTCTGCAGGAAGGTTTGTCAGATGGCTTAGCCATCCTACAGGAAGGTTTATAGCAAATAAATTTCTGGTGTCAAAATCATGGTCTGAAACTAAATGCCAAAAAATGTATTGTTGTGTCCTTTAGGAATTCATGTATGCCAGGGAACTACCACATTGACAATACTCCCCCAAGAGTTGGCCCAGTTGTTCAGGATCTTATGTAGAAAATGGCCTAATTTTGGACTAACAGGTGTCTATAGTTGTAACAAAATCCTTCAGTATTGCACTGCTTATAAACAAAGAGATTGTGTCTAGATCTAGGAATGCCATTGTCCCCCTTTACTCACCCCTCATTAGGCCAGTCACTGAATATAATGCCCCTTTGATGTGTATGTGTCCTGCTTCATGCAACAGCTGGAGTGCACACAGAGTTACCTTACTAAAATGATACAAGGGCTAAAGGGCATGTCCTACTTGGACCGACTCAAAGCCGTGTCACTATACTCAGTATCCTACTGACTGCTAAGAGGTGACATGTGTATGACATTCAAGGCATCACCCAACCCATTACTGATGGATTTACTGCACATCAGCAAGTCAAATGACATCAGAGATACTTGGTCTAGGGATTTAAACTTCCTCTGCAACATCAACAGAATGGTTTGAAGGGAAAGATATATTTCTAAGACAATACTTCTGGTATGGAACAGACTCCTGATTTATATAAAACAAAGTTCACCCCTTTCCATTTTCAATCTCAACTCTTCTCTACACATCCCCTCTACTCACCAACTTAAGCAAAACTGATCTTAACAAACTCTAGCTGCTACAATCACATTGCCAGATTTGCCACCGGGATGCCCTTCAGGACACAACACTGTAACAACCTAAATTATCTTGGGTGGTTAGAACTACCCAGCCTAATTCAGTACAACCAACTTATAGTGACACATAAAATACTTAACAAACCTGACAATACACCTGCACTTTAAAACATTATTAACCCTTACAACAATCTCAGACCTCTTCACTCGTCCAATAGAATGCTAGTTTATATTTTAAAAACTAATAATTCAGCTGATGTCTCTGTCTTTGCCAACTCTGTAGGTAGAACTTGAAACTCTCTTTCTGCTGATATCACCCTGGAATCTACCCCGAATCAATTTAAGAAAAGACTCAAACAGTATTTGAAACTAAACTGGCTATGTCCTTGTACCAAGCCTGACTAGCTCTCTCCTTATGATGGAGTCTAATACTTTTATTGCAGTTCAGATGTGTTGCAAATTCTACGTCTTTTACATTGTGAATTCTTAAACTTTGAAAATTGTAGAACTTGCTTACATAAAAAGTCTGTAAACAGTGTTTAACATGAACCATGTAATTTCTTTCTGTTTGTACCTTGGCACTTTTCTCCCCGGGCATCTGCTAAAAATGGACCATGTATCCAGTCGCACTATCCCGGTCAACAAATGTAAAATAAAATAAATAAATAAATAAATTGCAATGTAGAACTATGGTGGACCTGCCCCCTGTACTACTAATGAGCAAATGCAGCTCCTATATGCTTTCTCCCATGGATGGGTACCCACAAATTATCTATGGTATGATACCTGTTATTCTCATTAGGGATAATATATAATTATCAGCCATGGGATGAGTAAGGTCATTCTATATCCAAATGAGATAGGGTATTTCAGCACCGAAAAGGGAAACTGACTAGGCTTAAAATAGCCCACAAGGGCAGCTAGCCTAGTACTTACCTATGAACCTAAGAGCCTATACAGCTACAGGCATGAAAAGATCTGGATAAACTAATCTCAATAATAATACAAAAGAAAGCTTAGTGTTGATGCAAGCTATCATATCCTCCCCTTCTAGAATTGTTTTTTAACATAGAAGCACTTACACAGCGTTTTATTGCACCCAGCAAAGTGGTCAAGATGTATACAGTAAAAGCAAATATATAATTACACCGTGACATATGAAATTGTTAACAAGTATTATAACGTTATTTGATATACCCTTTTCAGTAGAAAATAGAATTATTTTTATAAACTGCATGGTCAGATAAAACTATATTCCCCAGACATTTGGTAGTTTTGAATGTTCTTGTATCAGCCTTTACTCCCAATTTTCAGTGGAGCTTGCAAATAAATTAGAACATGCTAAAAAACCTCTTATCCACATACATGAACTGAATGGTTTAAATTAGTGATAAACATTTATAGAATGGAAACTAACATGATGATAAGAATGGGATCCAGCTCAGAGTATTATGTTTTAAGTTCTGGCTTAGATTACATATCATGGTGCTTACATTTCATGCATATCCTAAACCATGCAATAAAAAGGATTATAATGTATGACACTAAGACTTAGCATAAACAACACAATAACATGAATATTGTTTTCCTCTTCTTTTTCTCCTACTCTTTTCTTTAATTTATGTACATTGTTTAAATACTCATACCTGGGCAGACATAATGAACAAGGCAGCATCCCAATGACTTTGAAAGCCATAACTAGAATTGTTTTACACATAAGCATAAACAACATGATTATTTGGATATCAGTATGTAGGTAACATGTCATAATGTGTTATTGCGTGTTGATATATTACTTTAAAATATATTCAATATCTAATGATTTGCACTGGAAATGTTATGTCTCTGCACATTTATAGGAAATAAACATTCTTTTCCATGTATTGTGTGAACAAAGGTTAATGCTGCTCCTCAAATGTCAGAGTGTAGGTATAAGCTATGAATGCAGGTCAACTTCAATTTTTGAATCAATTGACACAAAAATGCACTGAGTCAAATGCATTTTCATTTAAATTAAATCATGATGGGCAACACCATTTTAAATTAATAAAAGACTGAAGATACAGTCTGCTGAAAGTAATCTGTTAAAAGTGCACAACAAACATAAAAGGCTACACTACATATGCACACCCTCACCTAATTGCATCAGACAATAGTTCCTTCTTCAACTTACCTTCTAAAAATATCTACCAGCTTAACTAGGATACCCTACCTACCTTTCAGTGCATTAAAACTTACCTAGTCACATTCAGCAGTCTGTAATTCTCCCAGTTTAATTTCTCTAAACATTGTGGGTTTCTAATACCATAACAGGATTGGACCCCATTCCTAACTCAAAGTATTATCAAAATTCATGAACTTAGTATTGTTTCAATCTTTGACGTTAGCCAGAAGTGCTCTTTGCAGCAGCCACAATGTGTCCAGAAATGGCTCATTCTGCAATTCATATGGAGTTACATGTATCAGTAATTTATCTAAATAAGACTGTAAATTCTTTATGAGACACATTACTGCTGTTACTATTGGAACTGTGTGGGCATCCATCTTCCACACTGCCCTCATTTCTGCTTGCAAATTCTGGTATTTTATAACTTTGTGTCTCTCTGTATGTAAGACACTGTAATCACTGGCCATAGCAATTTTAATGATCAATGCTACTTTTGTCTTGTTTTCATGAACTACTATATCTAGTTTTCTTGCATCTATTTTTTTAATCACTGGTAATAGATGATTCCATGTGATGTAAACTTCATCTGTCTCTATAATGCTTTGTGGCTCATGTTTCCAATACTTCTCATCTACTTCAATATTATAATGTTTACACAATTCCCAGTGCAACAGTCTTGCCATATTGTTATGCCTTTCAGTATACCATGATGTACAATTGTTTCCAATTCTGTCTTACAAAACCTGCATTTGTCTGTTTCTCTGACATGTTCAATGGACTTTGTACACCAACGTGTATGTAGTCCACTATGTTGAGCTACCAATTAACCTTTCATCTTTTGATTTATATTCACCTCTCCTTAACCATTCCTCCTTAGACCCTAATCGACACAAGGAGTTTTCTATACTTGCAACTATATTTATGCACTTTCCACATTTCTTGCCTTCTCATATGATCCTTCCACTTATATTCTTTTTTTTTTTTTTTTTTTTTGCACATTCAGTTGTTGCCTGATTTTTATCTGCTTCTGGTTTGATTTTCATTCCATCTGGACTCTAATACGCTTCTGCTAAACTAAGCAGGGAAGTCATCTTAGACTTATTCTTCTCACATTTTAAAACTTTCACTACATTTGGATCTTGTGAGGTCAGCAGATATGTATGCAGTCCTACGATTGCAGATCAATACATATAATCAATTTTGAGGAGGCCCATACCTCCTTCAGAACAAAAAATATTTAGTCTTGGTATACATTGATTTTGATAAATCATTTGATAAGTATAAAGCATTTTTCTTGTTTTCCTGTCCAACTGATGCAAGGCAATGTGGGGCCAGTCAGTCACCCCAAAACTGTAAGTTAAAAGAGAAAGAGCACATTTGTTTATAGCTTGGACTTTGTTCCTAGAAGCCAGGGCTGTTTTCAGTATTAATTTTAGTCTTCTAAAATATTCCTTAACTAAGTTTTATTCACATCTGTTCATGTTTTATTGTTGATCCTTCATCAATTTCCAAATAATTATATACACCCTCCTGCTCAAATTCTTTAATATCACACTCTTGTCCCAGACTGATATTTTCTTGGTGCTGCAGCTTTCCTAATTTAAAGGTTACTTTTGCACATCTATCAAGACAAAATAACCATCTTATATCATTTGAGAAAGTTTTGACCACTTCTAGTTGTGCTTTTAGTCCCTTAGCTGATAAACTATACAGTTTTAATCATCCACAGGAAGAAGATAAGAAGTCTTTACACGTTATTGTTTTCTGGGAGCCAAATTGTAGGCATGACCTAATCTAAGTAGACAGCTTAATGGGTTAAGGGCAAGACAAAAGAGCAGCGGTGACAAAGAGTCACCCCGGAATATCTGTCTTTGAATTTGTATCCCTGGGATAATAATGTGTCCTTTATCATGGCTTAGTTGCAAAGTTGTTTGTCAGTGCTTCATGTAATCAATCAGCATAGGGTGTATCTTATATATTTCTAAGCACTCTTTTAGCCTTCAGTGTGGGATGCTGTCAAATATTTATTTTTTGTAGTCTATCCATGCCATACTTAGATTATTCCCCCTTTTCTAATTCTCCATTATGACTTTATTTAACAACAAAGGATCCTTTGTTCCATATGACTTTCTCTTGTTACCATGTTGTTCTATTGCCACAATTGAGTTTTCTTCTGAATGAATATAAACTCTGTCAGCACCAATTCCAATGAATAGTTTATACATCATCAGAAAACAGGTTATTTTCTATAGTTTTTAGGATATTTTGCAAGTTCACTCTTTAGGAGATGTATCATTTTTCCAGTTATTATCCAGGTGATGTCTGTTCAGGGTGTGCATATAAATACTTCTTACTGTTAAATTATCATGTAAATCTGTTAATACTTTTAGCCAGAAGTTAGGTGCTACATCAAGGCCTGGGATTTTCCAGTAAAGAGCTTTTCTTAATTTTGTTTTAATTTCTCTGGATGTTACTTCAGCCCATTTCATATCCTGTAAATCTGAACTTCTTATTGTTTCTTTTACTTCTTCTATCCACTCAGCACCTTTATTATGTTCTGCAGGATCTTCATAGATACTTTTCCAAAATGAGTCTATTTCTTCTTTTTTTGCTGGTGTTTCTACTCTTTTTGCCTTGTTTCCCAAGTCTCTTATAAAAATCTTTTTGGGTCATTAATAAATTAATTGTGTACTTTTCCCTTTTATTCATCTCCATATCTTCTAAGTTTTCCTGCCTCTGCTACTGTCTTTAGGTTATTATTTCCAATAGTGGATGATAGATGCTGGTTTGTTCTGATACTGCACATTATTGCCATCACATCTATCTTTCTGAGTATTTTTTGTTGATTTGTTCTCTGTTCTAACAGTTATATTTCTCATCTTAGTTTCTTTATAGTTTTCTCTATATTCGATACTTCCATGATGGCATTTGATTTCTCCCCTTTCTTTCCCTTGCTGCCCTGCGTTTTTTGTTAAGACTACAACTGTTATTAATTTGGGTGCATAGTAATATATTCTATTTAATTATTTTATATCACATGAATTTTTATGAACAGTCTTGATTACTGTGTTCATTTTTTATCAAACTTCTAACATTGTGGGTCTTCTTGACCTTATGTAATGTATTTCTTTTATTGCTCTTAATATGTTTATCCATCTCTATTAAATCAAGCAACTTTTCACATATATCATTTTCTTCTAAACTAAAGGCACATTCATTTTTCTCCATTCCCTGCAGGCATTCTACAAAAAGTTCCAGAACATTTCCCTGTGCCATATTCTCTTCAGTTTCATCATGTCTCATCCCATTCCCCTTGCATATAAGAACCCACTGGCCTATCAATGCACAACATTGACTACATCAGAGTTGCCACAGTTTTCCTGCTGTGCAGCTCCAACTGAACTCTTATACTGATTTCCTACTGAAGGCTATAAGGCTGCAAGGTATCTTCATATGGCAACTGATCAGATTTTTTTTGTTCCTCTGGTTTCTCCTTAATATGGGTACTCATTGCTCTGTCATGCTATGATGTTATCAGAGTTAGATTTTCTTCACTGAATCCTTCATTTTGCAGGTAATACATAACTTCAGTTCCTATTTCTTTAACTTCAACATTACTAATCTTCTTTTCTTTCTCCCTTTGTTTTCTTATTTCTTGTATTGTAGAAGCTTTCATACCTGGGTGCCTTTGCTTTCTCCTTTGCATAAATATTGCAGCATATTAAATCTCTTTTTTTTTCTTTCCCATGTGCATATTTCTTCTTCAGATGTTTCTCGCCCTTCCTATTTCTCATTACTTGGGGGCTCATTGTTCCATCATGCTGTGACATAACCTGTACTAGACTTTCTTCACTAAATCCTTCACTTCTCAGGTATTCTATAACTTCAGCTTCTATTTGTTTAACTTCTACTTCACTAATCTTCTCTTCTATGTTCCCCTTCGTGATCTTATTTTTTGTATTGTGAGAGTTTCCATATCTGGGTGCCTTTGCCTGTATTTTTCTTCAAATATCTTTGGAGCTGCTTTTTGTATTGGTTAATTTAGCTTTCTCATTTGCATAAATATTGCACCATGCCATATCTTTTGTTCTTTCCTGTGTCCATATTTTTTATATACCTTTCAAAAATCACTAAATTTTGCTCCATATATTCTTGTACTTCCTTGGTTGATTCTTTTTCTAAATGACCCAAGGTTTCTTGCTCTTTATAATGCCTTTAATGAATCTGTTCTTTTAATGAACACAAATTTGCATTTGAAGTTTTTGACAGTTTTTCTTGTGCAAGTATTTTTCTTTTCTGTAATTTCTCTCTTAATCTTTTTGTATATCTTCTGTCTGGAAATTCTTGGCTTCTTGTATAATAGTAACAATATATAACTTCTTTCTTATCCTCAATAGTCTACTCTATCATCTTTATGGCTGTTTTTTTGGCCTGTCAGCTTTTGTGGTTTTGTGGATTACTACTTCCTTCTACAACAGAGAGGCTATACTCTCCTGAGCCTGGCCTAACCCCATTGTAGGAATGTTTCTGTGTCTTGAGGATTCTACACTGTCATTTTTTCCTGTGCTGCCACCAGTGTGCCTACCAGTATTGGGCACTTTTTTATCTTGAAACTTGTGGACCCAGCTATCTTTTTTTTTTAACCTACGTCTGTTCATGATATATGCTATGTAGAATACAGTCTATATATTGGTGTCATCTTGGTGAGATTTTATAAAAGCAGGGTCCACCTTGTAAAGGTAGTCACCAAGACTTGAGGATGAATTCAGTTCCAGCAATATTACTCTCCTTTGCTTGCTGATTTTATCATCTTTCCAATGAGACCCCCCTCAAATATGGCTGCTTACATGTGAGATCAGTGAATTTTATTACACTCTACTCTGTAATAATGCCAACTTCAGTTTAATAGATGGAGTTTTGTGTATTTATTATTTCCATATTTGTTACATTGGAGGCACATTAAATAAACAAACAGTATCTTAAAGAAACTGTGTTACAATAGTGGTTGCAGTTTATCAAATAATTGCTACTTTACAACTTTACAAGAACATAGGTTGCAGAATCACAGGTATTTTGTCATAATTTTTAGCCTACTTAACTACAATATGCTAACTACAATAAGGATTTACAAAACCATCCATGTGTTTCCTTTTTATACAACTGGTAAAGAAAAATGTTGACATAAAAACAACTAACCCCACCCTACTAAATGAATCCAAGGCTGGTAAACAGCAATCTTTGCTGATTTCATCTCACTTCATCTTTAGTTTTGAATTTATCCCTGAGGAAGTATATTGCTGACTGTTTTTATTAGCCAGTATTATGCATTTTCAAAAACTCCAAAAGAATCAGACACCTATCAGCCTATACATTTCACGGGGCTTCAGGTTAGCTTTGTACATGTACTTCATGTTTAAAAATAAATATATTAAATTTTTCTCCTTGTGTGCTTTGTTCTTCCATGTATTTGTTTATTTTCTGCTACCCACTTTATCAATTTCGGGACAGACACAGAGATGGTCCCTGTCCTTCAGCTTATATACAGGACACTACTCTGTTTACAGGACATACGCACACAAACACACACACACACACATACACACACACACACACACACACACACACACACACACACACACACACACACACACACACACACACACACACACACACGCACACACACATGCTGATGAGCAGCTTGGAGGATAACTAATTCATCAATTCACAGCATTGTTTGAGATATGGAAACAGAAGCATCCAAAAAAACTCAGTCTGCTATAGAGTAGAAATGGTGACTCTTCAAAGACAGTGTCTTAATCAAGAAGTGAACTGAAGAACAAAACAACAAAATAAATCACTGTGTCAGTATGTTACCCCTTCTAACAGCTATGCTATCAGGAATTAGAATAATCTATGAAATCACCTACATGACATATGTGAACTTTGTAAGTCTGAATATTTGCTGTCCAGATGATAAACATCGAAGTTGCTGGCATAATAACATAAAGTTGCTAACTGTCAAAAACAAACATTGTCCGCACTTTATGCTAGTGAATAGCTTAGGTGTTATCTGGACATTGTCAGTCTCTTGTACTCTTAGTGGGCTTGTAGTAACTGTAGGTACTTGAGAAAGATTTGATCTGATGGGATTTTTTTTTTTACTTTTGTTCTGCTGTAATGCTCCACTGATTATGGTACATTAGTAGATGTATAATATTTTTTCTACAAGAAATTTGAAAAAAAAATGACATTTATTTCACTTGAGTAATATGAGTCTTTGTAACAGAAAATTATGGTTTATTTCTGAATTGCCATGTAACACAAAAAAAGCACAATATGCAGACAGCAAAAAGACATATGATAATTTTCCCCATCAGGATGCAGTACTGCATGCAGATAAATTGTTTACATTGTTACAGGACCATGAAATGATAAAATGTGAAGGCAAAATGCCTTTATGGTGTATGTAGTCATAGACATGGAAAATGATTATATGGCACACCCTGTGCAATGCAAATAAAGGGTTTTCAATCTAACTTCCAGAACATTGCAGGCACAGCATTCTCAAAGCATTCATCCAACAGTCTCCCAAATAGCTCAGTCCATGAACTATCACTAGTAATATGTTTTCTTACTCACATGTTTTATCAGCAGAGTGGTTCACCTTAGAAGCAGCTGTTAAATTACTTTGGCAGGTCATACATAGTGGAAGACTAAGTTAGCCCCCAGTGATTCAACATTATTTTATATTGTCAAAAAGTATTTCTTTCACTAGATTCTGTCCTGAGACTAAACTGTGTTGCTTGCCAGTCCATGCAAACTCAGTGAAGTTGTTTTTTATGCCAAAAATTTCTGAGTGGGAAGTATTTGCACCATCTGTGAGTCAAGACGTTTGTAAAGCATACAGGAAAAAGTAAATATTTAGCTTCAAATGAACAATGAACATTCATACCACATATGGTGGGAGTGGCAAACAAATCAGATAGCAAATATGTGGAGAAACACAAATAGGAAGATTTAATTATGTGATATCTGGGGTGTGTATCTTCCTGTGAATACAAATAAAATAAAACAGTTGTGTGAAGTTAAATTAAAAACAGTACAATACTAAAGGAGCAAATCACCCATAAGACAAATAAAATGAAAGGTTAATTTATTTTATATCTTATTTGAACACATACTTAGTTGAGAACATTTAAATGAAAACCAAAGTGCTATTCCTTAAGGACTAGAAAGGAATTATGAGATGTAAAAAATTACATAGTTTACATTGTCTCCATAACAACAGCGAACATAATCCCTAGTCCACTGGCTTTCCTCTGTACAAAAATTATTTTATACATGTGCACATTACAAACTGAAATAAGAAACTACTGACAAACAGAAAGATGCCTGCTTTGTTGACTTGTACCTAAGATAGCCCAGTACCCACCCACCCCCCTCCATCTTGTAGCATTATATACATAGATATCAAATGTTATGCTTAGGTACAAAAGGATCAAGCAACATACATTGAGACGAGTAACAACACTATGTCACAAATGCTTTCCTAGAATATTTAGCCAGTAAATATTGATTAAGGTTAAATAAAATGCAAAGTTCATTTCGAGTCAGATTTTTGTGAAAAAAAAGTAAGACCTGGAAATCATAAAAATGGGAGTGAAGATCTCTAAAGACTTATGGCGTGAGAACACTAAATGGTAATTGGTAAGCTTCAAATCCATTTAGTGTTGCAAGAGCTTAATGTTGTTGTTGTGTCTTCCGGCTTATCCCGGTTAGGGGTCGCCATAGTGGAACTCCGGTCCGCTAATGTTTGGTAGTGGATTTTTACGTGCCGAGTTAACAGCCCTGACGCACAACCTTCAATGAAGGTACGCCCATTCACGCATGCCTCCACACAGAAGACACTCTAGCTGAGAATCGAATGGGACAATGTCTTGCTGTGAGGCGACAATGCTACCGCAGCACCGCAAGAGCTTAATAAATGTGTTAATTTAACAGGAAACCTTGCTTCTTGTTTCATAAAACCATAATTAAAAAGTATTTAATTTCAGCATTTCATAGAACAAACCAAACACAACTTGCGGGTTTTGTTTTGTCAGTATTTGTAAAATAATGCTCAACACTTTTCTTCAGCAACCATGCATATTCTATATGTTTATAAATTGTTAGTTTGGTCACTAGTTAGTTACAATTTCTGTGCAGACATCGAACAAAATATAATGGTGTGAGGCATTTTTTATCTATTGTTTTTCTTAACTAGCCTGTTAAACATATACTTAATGTCCACATAGATTGTGGGAGACATACCCTTAATGTCTTAGTGTGTAAATGCTCAGGTCTCTCATGTTGAGTCATATGCTTAGACAAGGACACACAAAACAGGCCAAGGCACTCTATTATGGGCCAGATGAGGGAGCGAAAGTGAGCGATAATAACTTCCTTAGATTTGGGAGAAATAACCCTGGTGATTAGTCTGGTTAGATAAAATGATTTATTAATAAAAGTGTCTACATATTGATCAAAGGATAGTTCATCAACAATGCAAATGCCCAGGTCCTTAATGAAGGTGTCCACCACATGGGTGTCCAGTTTTAACAATGAGCATGATGCTACATTTCTCAACATTTAATTTTAGGCCATGGTCTACATTTTCCTGCAGTATCACTCTGTCAATCTTGTCCCATTAATCATTCAAAGGTGTTATGTTCCAAGTTGGGGTGACATGTACCCTTTGGTAAGAAGGTAGATTCTGTCCTGAGACTAAACTGTGTTGCTTGCCAGTCCATGCAAACTCAGTGAAGTTGTTTTTTATGCCAAAAATTTCTGAGTGGGAAGTATTTGCACCATCTGTGAGTCAAGACGTTTGTAAAGCATACAGGAAAAAGTAAATATTTAGCTTCAAATGAACAATGAACATTCATACCACATATGGTGGGAGTGGCAAACAAATCAGATAGCAAATATGTGGAGAAACACAAATAGGAAGATTTAATTATGTGATATCTGGGGTGTGTATCTTCCTGTGAATACAAATAAAATAAAACAGTTGTGTGAAGTTAAATTAAAAACAGTACAATACTAAAGGAGCAAATCACCCATAAGACAAATAAAATGAAAGGTTAATTTATTTTATATCTTATTTGAACACATACTTAGTTGAGAACATTTAAATGAAAACCAAAGTGCTATTCCTTAAGGACTAGAAAGGAATTATGAGATGTAAAAAATTACATAGTTTACATTGTCTCCATAACAACAGCGAACATAATCCCTAGTCCACTGGCTTTCCTCTGTACAAAAATTATTTTATACATGTGCACATTACAAACTGAAATAAGAAACTACTGACAAACAGAAAGATGCCTGTTTTGTTGACTTGTACCTAAGATAGCCCAGTATCCACCCACCCCCCTCCATCTTGTAGCATTATATACATAGATATCAAATGTTATGCTTAGGTACAAAAGGATCAAGCAACATACATTGAGACGAGTAACAACACTATGTCACAAATGCTTTCCTAGAACATTTAGCCAGTAAATATTGATTAAGGTTAAATAAAATGCAAAGTTCATTTCGAGTCAGATTTTTGTGAAAAAAAAGTAAGACCTGGAAATCATAAAAATGGGAGTGAAGATCTCTAAAGACTTATGGCGTGAGAACACTAAATGGTAATTGGTAAGCTTCAAATCCATTTAGTGTTGCAAGAGCTTAATGTTGTTGTTGTGTCTTCCGGCTTATCCCGGTTAGGGGTCGCCATAGTGGAACTCCGGTCCGCTAATGTTTGGTAGTGGATTTTTACGTGCCGAGTTAACAGCCCTGACGCACAACCTTCAATGAAGGTACGCCCATTCACGCATGCCTCCACACAGAAGACACTCTAGCTGAGAATCGAATGGGACAATGTCTTGCTGTGAGGCGACAATGCTACCGCAGCACCGCAAGAGCTTAATAAATGTGTTAATTTAACAGGAAACCTTGCTTCTTGTTTCATAAAACCATAATTAAAAGTATTTAATTTCAGCATTTCATAGAACAAACCAAACACAACTTGCGGGTTTTGTTTTGTCAGTATTTGTAAAATAATGCTCAACACTTTTCTTCAGCAACCATGCATATTCTATATGTTTATAAATTGTTAGTTTGGTCACTAGTTAGTTACAATTTCTGTGCAGACATCGAACAAAATATAATGGTGTGAGGCATTTTTTATCTATTGTTTTTCTTAACTAGCCTGTTAAACATATACTTAATGTCCACGTAGATTGTGGGAGACATACCCTTAATGTCTTAGTGTGTAAATGCTCAGGTCTCTCATGTTGAGTCATATGCTTAGACAAGGACACACAAAACAGGCCAAGGCACTCTATTATGGGCCAGATGAGGGAGCGAAAGTGAGCGATAATAACTTCCTTAGATTTGGGAGAAATAACCCTGGTGATTAGTCTGGTTAGATAAAATGATTTATTAATAAAAGTGTCTACATATTGATCAAAGGATAGTTCATCATCAATGCAAATGCCCAGGTCCTTAATGAAGGTGTCCACCACATGGGTGTCCAGTTTTAACAATGAGCATGATGCTACATTTCTCAACATTTAATTTTAGGCCATGGTCTACATTTTCCTGCAGTATCACTCTGTCAATCTTGTCCCATTAATCATTCAAAGGTGTTATGTTCCAAGTTGGGGTGACATGTACCCTTTGGTAAGAAGAATCTTGGATATCATTTTTGTCCTTGAATTGGCATACATCAGTGGTGCAACACTTCATCCATGCCCATACCTAGATATATGCAAGCAATGAAACCGAGGTCTAGTATCTCCAGGACCCTAAAGCTTTTTGTAGAATTTCAAACAAACACAATCCTGTAAAACGTTTTCTATAAAAATTCTCAAATTACAGCCTTTTCTATAGTGAAATGGTATAGCGGTTTACACTCAATCTACCATCAGTGGAATATGTGATTGTGCGTGGGGGGATTGGACCCCAATATAGATGGCTGCCTTTCTTTCTCTACTGAAGCTGTTACTTTATTGCTAAGTTACTCAGGGGTTTTGACAGCTAGGAGTGTAGGAAATAGTTAAAATGAAACAGTAGGATAGCAGTCACACAACTCAAACTACTGCATCTGAGAGAATGAGCTATCAAGAAATGATGGAGACAATGATGTGAGTTTCAGTTCATTTTCAAGGAATTGTGTACTTCAGTGCATTTTCAAGGAATTGTGAGTTTCAAGGGACGAGAAGTTCACTGTTGCTCATGTTAAGTCTGTTTTCAACGTACAACCGGTTTGTTTAGCAAATGTCATCAATATCGTGACAGAAAGTTTGAAAACAGTGTTTGTAGCACGATGGGTAGCATATTTACTTTTGATGCAGAAGGCTATGAGTTCTACTCATACAGCGTGTATATGGATTGTGGATACTGTGTTAACCACAGAACAGACTACCAGTCCCACGATCTGTCCTCACAGACTACCAGTCCCATGATCTGTCCTTTTTTCCAGCCACAAAAATAAAATTTCAAGCAAACAGCCTTTGCTGCTACAGCAGGCTAGCAATTTGTGTCAGTTACAGGTGGGTAACTCTGGTATGGCCATTTGTTGCACCTCAGACCACTCATCTTTTCACCAGATCACTTTGGTGTAGAATCTACAACCACTATAGACTGGTGGTTAGTCATGTTCTGCACAGCCTTTTTTTCCCTGGGAAATGAAACACTCAGCCAACATGATGAAATTGGTCCTTTTCCCCAATGTGCTCTCCTGGAGTTGGTATGTTTTGTTAGTGGGGGTGTGAGGGATGCAGGCCCAAACATTGAGGGGTGTGGGCAGCAGAAGCCCTCGAATTGTGTGGGTTTACATATTGCAGTGTATGCTTATGTTTATTTTATGTCCAAGTGTTTCATTTCCCAGTGGAAAATGTTGGTAGTGTGTACTTTGTGCTTTCAGTTTACAGACAGTTCAGTACTGTCTTCTCAATCAAAAGAAATTCGTGAAAGTGAAAATTTGGTCTACCCAAGTAGGCCCGTTCTAACATATTAAGGGGAAATGAAAATCTTAATCAAATGTTGTTCTTGCCTAAGGCATTGTAGCTGTTTAGACACCTGCAGGTTGAGAGTGATAGTAAATGGATTCAAAAAATTCAAACATATTATGAATAGTTTGTGTGCCGTGGTAGAGGAAGCAGAGCTGTGAAGGAAATGTAATGGCTTTGGAAAAAGTATCCATCCTAAAGCCAAGTATTTGCTAGTTCTACCAGAACCCTAATCTTAACCATAAATTCTCCCACGAAGTACCTAAACCTAAACTCATTATCACTCACTAAATCTAAAACCTCCCACACCTCACTAAACCTAATGAAAAGTCACTCCTTAATCTAAAACCCCCTCCTCTCGTTAAGACTAATGCACTGATTGCTCTTTAAACCTAAAATCCCCCTCCCTATACTCCCAATTGCTTCTAAACCTAAAACCTTCCTTCCCTCCTTAAACTGAAAGCTTCCTTCCCTGTTTCCCTTCCTGACTTACCTATCCCACTAGCACTTCCTGACTCCCTTCCGTCGCATGCCAGTAGCTATATGCAACTGCTGCTTGGCTGAACTCATATACAGATTTAAAGAAAAGTAGCTGTTCTCACAGGTTAACAGCTGCTTGGGTATCTGGCTGTGTGGTACTGGAATTCAAGCAGCTGGGGCTTCAGCAGCTGTACAACACCACGTACAAAGTCTGGATCATGTGGGTATATTGGTTTTTAGATTACATGCATTAGTAGCAGTCTGGGGCAGATGACTTCACAAAGGAAATACAATAAGCATTGTTTTTTTGGCATGTAGTTTCAGTCCATGATTTTGGCACCAGTTATTTATTTGGGACAAACCTTCCTGTAGGATAGCTAATTTATTTGGGGATTCAATGTCTTCCCCTAGCTTGCAGTCATCTGCAAACTTTGTCAGCCAGAGCCCTTTGGTTTTTACTTCAGAAAAGTAGATGCAGTATAGGAGAGGTCCCAGTACAGAACTCTGGGAGACTCCACTGGAGTCTGGTCTTTTACTGAGATATATTCCCCTATTTTGATTATCTGTGTCATATCTGTGAGACAGTTGGCAATCCAGTGTGTGAGATAGGGGATTATTCCCATTTTATTTACCTTTTCTACAATGACTGATTAGGGAATTCTGCCAAAAGCTTTGGCTGGGTTGAGGTATGCTGTATGTATCATTTTGCCTTCACCCATTGCTTAGATAACCCTATCAAAAAATCCACAGGATGAGTAAACATAACCTGCCTTTCATGAATCGAAACTGAAACAGGTCCAGTGATTGGAGGTTCCCTATGTCCTGAGTGATTAATTCCAAGATAAGTATTTCCACATCTTTGCATGTAAGACTGGCCAGACTTATGGGTATGTAACTGCCTGGGTCTGTGGAAGTTCTTTACTTATGCAGTGGAATGACTGAAGATGATCTCCTTTCACTTGGTGTAAAATCTGTAAGTAGTCTGAGATTGAACAGTGTTGTTAGGGGTATGGCTCATTCATGCTTCATGCTATTTAAGATCCATCCAAAGATATTTTTAGAGCAAAACAATGAAGTCTTTTTAATTTTTGATAGCACTTGTAGGACTTGGTCTTATGTGATTCCTGGAGGTGAGACAGTTTCAGGTATATCTTGAGGGACAGACAAAAAGGAGTGAAGGAGTAATGGTAGAGCTAAATTTATTGACCAGTAGGTCTGCTATATCTTCAGCTTCAGTGTAGGTAACATTGTCCACAATCAGCTCAGCAAATTGCTGCATTGTTCTTTTGTAATTATGAACATAACGAAAAAAATGAGTTATTGTCTTTGGCTATTTTAGCCTCAAACGTGGCTTTGTTGGATTTTAGAAAGCTCCTGAATTGTTTGTTTATTTCAGTGACAAGGCTGTAACATTCTAGGAATTACTCTCCTTACTTTTGGTGAACATTGTTTTCCTTTTGTTATAAAGCTTGCTGATATTATGGTTCTACCATGTGTGTTTGTTTCTGGGGTTTGCTCTACGCTTGTTCCTATGGGGTATTGATGCACCTATGTAGCTGTTTGCATGCTGTTATAGTGTAGTGATGCATGTTTCTGTCTACTCAGTGCGGGTAACTGAAAAGGGTATTGAAAAGCATAGCAGATGAAAAATACCATAGTTATGAATTAGAAAAAATAGAATGGAGAAGTTCCAATATATGAATAGGAAGAAGAGAACAAAAGGGAGGAAGGAAGTCTGAGAGCTGTGGCTGTAGAAATATAGACTAGGTGGAGAGATTAGGACAGCATATGCATAGTTAATCATACAATTGAGAGTGGGGAGGTAATGGACCAGTTTAAGTAGTTATTATTAGTTAGAAGTGCAGATATAATTACGGGTGCATTCAGTTTATCCAAGCGACCATAAGCAATGCCAGGATTTAAAGAGAATTTCCTTATAATTTAGTTTTAATGTATGAGTGTGAGTTTGTATCTGTAAAGCTAAGGGTGTGCAGATGAAACCTCCCACATGGGAGATGGAGGGGGGCTTTCCCCTGCAAAACTAACTAAATATATATATATATAAATATATATATATATATATATATATATATATATATATATATATATATGGATTCACTTCAGAAGCTTGAAATACTGAAATCTCAAATTTCAGTATCTCGAGCCCAAGAAGTGGAATCCACAAAACAATGAAAAGTAAAAACCACAAAATTCAAAACCTCGAATACCGGAAGTTTTGAATTTCGTGGTTTTACTACACACACACACACACACACACACGCACACACACACACACACACACACACACACACACACACACACACACATACACATACATACACACAGACATGCACCATCCACCACACAAACACACACAATCACTCTACTACAATCCACACTCCCCCTACTTAAAGATTCAGCTTCTTGGGCTCAAAATACTGAAATTCGAGATTTCAGTATTTCGAGCTTCTGAATGGAACCTATATATATATATATATATATATATATATATATATATATATATATATATATATATATATATATATATATATATACACCATGCAGGGCTAGCCACCCGTCAGTGTAAACCTTGGCTTGTGATGATTGCTCCTGAAGTGAACTGAACTATCTAACCTAAACCTATCCCCTTCCTCTCTCAGTTTGTTCACCAGCTATCTCTCCAACAGGCAACAAGCTGTCAAGTGGAAAAAAAAGCCATCTCCTCTTTCCTTAACACCCCCACTGCTGTCACCCAGGGATCCATTGTTGGTCCCTCCTACTTCAATATATTCATAAATGATTTCTTCTGCTCAATCCCTTATGCTAACCTTATTAAATATGCAGATAATTCAACAATTATCTGTGCAGCCACATCCATCCCCACTCTCTTAAACTTGACTCAAGACGCCATCTCTACCAAACAACAGTAGATGAAAGACAATCATCTAGCACTCAATGCATCAAAAACCAAACTTATGGTATTTACCTCCTCTAAAACCAACACCATTGATAGAAAACTATTCTCCATCACCAGCCAGAATAACACACCTCTTGAACTGGTATCTGAAACCAAACTACTAGGAGTCCAGATCGATGACCAACTTAAATTCAATACCCACCTGCAACTAAACATAAAAAAAACACCAAAAACTTGGCATGCTCTACCGACACAATTGATACCTCACTACATCTACTAAGCTCACTCTCCCTACTACATTTCTCATCCCTTCCCTCCTTTATGGTGCCTCTCTCCTAACAAACCTACAATCATCTCTCAAAACAAAACTGTCCTCTTGTTATAATAAAATTGCCAAAGTTGCCACTAGCCACAAATCATCAACCCATCACTGTGCATCTCACCACAAACTAAACTGGCTTGAACTTCCCAACTATCTCACCTATACTCAGCTTGCTTATGCACACAAACTCATTTTTCATCCCTCCCTCCCTCTGCTCTACCTTTAAAATGCACCAGCCACAAAGACTCCTAACATCTAACAACCAAAACCTAATAGAAATGTACAAACCTCTTCGCTCCCAGGGTGGGAGTCTTTGGTAACGTGCCCAGGCTTTTTCTCTAAGTCGCATGGCAGTTAGTGTGTTTTTTGTTAGCCAGGGGGTGATTTTGTTTCTTATTCTTTTGGTTTTTATGGGGGCAAAACTATCAAGCAGTTTTAGGAAGGTTGTATTGAAGTGTGTGACAGCATTATCCAGAGGTAGAGTTTTTAGAGGGTTCCAATTAATTGATTTTAGGGAGTCTGAGAAGGCTTTTGGGTTGAAGTTTTTTAGGTAGCGAGTGCTGATGTAATTATGAGTTACTTGTAATGAAGAAGGGAGATGCCTAGTAAAGATGGGAAGGTGGTCGCTGAGGGAATCGGGAAGAGTTCCACTATCAGGGTAGTAGTGGGGGTGAGAGACTAAGATCCAGTCTAGGGTGCTGCCGCTAGAGAAGTCTTTAGAGGGCCTGGTAGTGAAGTTGATGAGCTGAGACTACTTATATAGGTTATATACTTATAATATATCTGTGATCTATCTATTTATTTTTCTTCCAATTATGTTTATAAGAATCACAGAGATACAATATTTCTTTAATTTATTTTATCCATCCAGATATTTAAAAAATTGATAAAATAGACTTGCCAGCAGATTTGTAAGAATGTTCAGGGCCTCCTGCCTCCATAAAACATTCCCCTATGATTCTAAAATTGTTAAAATGTTTATAGTACATTTAGGTTCACATAGATATGGTTTCTCTTTAATACACCTATTCTAAGTATTAAAGTTCACAGTAATCATTTAACTAAAGTTCTGAATTCAGAATATTAACTAGCATATAGTGTAATGGACTCATGGTCAAAGCTATTTGGGTTTCAACTCCCTACAGTACCGTACACATACATAAAAACATTTAATTTTAGTAATTTTGTCATTGTTGAATACATTCACTTATAATAGTACACCTATACAAATTCAATGAAAGCAATCAAATCCCATGACAGCTTTAAAAACAAAACAAATGTCATTATATGATCAGCAATATCATACTGGATGGCAAAATGGCTGGGAGTAATGTTTAACCCATGTAAAAGCATTAAGTTTCATACATTTAGTTTAATCAAATTTATAAGAACTATACATTCAAATAGCTCAGTAGAGTTCATTGCCATGAAATAACTTACATTAAAAAAGTGCCTACATCATTTATTATAAGTCATTTTTAAAGTTCTTGTTTCCAAATTCATTCACATCATGAATCTCCAATTTAAAAATGATAATGTATTATTCATTCATACTGTTGCAGTTCACTCTGATTTTCCAAATAAGGGTAAATAAAATATGGATGATCTCCCATCTCTGCTTATAAGTACAGCATTGCCTGACCTCTGTACAGTAACCATGTTTATATGTACATTACATATTAAATTGTGTAATATGATTCCATATTCATAATTCTATGGATATTCATCTTTGTCAACCTTCTCCAGAATAAACAAAAAAGAAAAAAAGAAAAAGTCAACTTTATGAACCATTCAAGAGCACAAAAGGTTTAAAATGACAACAAAATAGATTAGCTTTCATTTGTACTTGTTTATGCTTAAACTAGGCTGTTAATTATCTAAATTGTACATGTCCCATTGAGTTGATAAAGTAAGTGAAAGTTGGTGTTACATTGAAGTGGCCTAAAAAACACCTAAAAGCAGAACTATAAAATGTATAGAAGTAATCATCCATGGTGGCACAAAAATCATATAACCATGCAACTACAGCTTTCTTTAATAAATGTGGGTGCCAAAAATTAAATCATTCCTGAAATGATTCTTCCTTGAACTAAAAATACTTATCCAAGTCCTCAGCATCCACTGACAAAATCTTCCAATGGAAAGGCTCCTCTTTTTCCATTCACCAGCAAGGCCTTTTCAGCTCAAAAAAGTAACCCATATTTTTTTCTTAAAGGGCAATGTTTCTCTGTTCCTTCAGCTTGGTACCCTACATTTCGAATCTGTGTTAAGATTCAGTTGATTTCATTCAAGCTGCACATTCTGTGCTTCCTAACTACTGTCATCTGTAGTTCACATCTTCTTTTTTAACTCCTCTGTGGTGTGGAACAGTCCGGGCACTGTTTTCTCTTAGATGGCTTCTGTCCCATCTCTTTTACTGAATAAACATCTTCAAAGTTGCCTTTTTCTTGCTCATTTTGTTAACCAGACATGTGGGATTGCAACTGTTGTACTTTAACTTCTCTTATATTTTTTCAGACAACAAATAAGTCTTTAGAAAAATCCTCAACAAATTTTAATTTCAGTTTATACAAATGCAATTTGTTTGTAGTTAGCCACTCTTTTGCTTAATATCAGTGCATAAGCACCATCGTGTGGTGTGACCTTTGAGGATCCCAGATCATCTTGCCAACCCAGTGGATCCATTTAATAGTGTACTGTAACTTTCAGGCACATGCAATATCTCTGTTGTATCTCGTAAGATGAAGTAAAATGCAGTATATTAAACTGTGTGCTCCAGTATCCCAATTAGCTGGCCATCAGTCTTCATAATTCACTCTCCAGATCATCTAGTATCGTATGTTTGCAGTTCTTTTATTCTTTCTCTATACTTGATCCATCTGTCTAAAATGAATCATTGTTTTGATCTTCAAGCATAATGATCATGACTAACAACCAGTTATCTAGATTCTCAGTGCATTCCTGATGACTCGAGGTGGTCTAGTTAAAGGTTTTGGGCCACCACAGATGGCTGCTGTAATGATACAATTCATGACTCTTCTTGCAAAGCTTCATTAAATTGATGCTTGGCATAGTGTCCTTATATTTTATCATTTTTTATTTTACCAATAACAAGGGTTCAAACACTAAAAGTGTTAATATTAATGTTATGGGCAGGTGGAGCAATGGAGTTACATAGGCCAACCATGCCCTCCTCAAGAGATATACTCTTTTAATATCTACCTTTGAAGCTATGCGTTGAGACAGTGAGTTGGAAAGCTCAGCCACAGAAAGAAACTGAAGACTGCTATAAACTGGAAATGTGTCATTGTGCAACTGTAATCATGTCAGCATCTTAACATATTGTTCACAAGAAACAGTAAGAGTAAAGATGCCAATACCTGCCATATTGGGGTTTACTAAAGCCTCAGGAGGTTACAGTACATTTCCAATGTTGCAAATCACATTTTTTTCCAGGGACCAGTCCTGCTCTACTCCCTGATATGAGGGTCACGCCCTTATATGCCCACTTTTTAAATATACCTACTCCTAGGTCACTCAAACTTAAAAGAAGAGGGAGAAGGTAGAAAACAAAAAAGTCGAAACTCAGAAATAATATGGACTTTGGTTGAACATGTAGCAACACAACTGAAAACCTGCTGCTAGATCTCTAACCTCATAAATATTGAATCATAAAAATACATAGTTAAAAAGATATACATTCATTGCCTTGAATATTATCTGCCAGGTATAAACTTAAGCACCAATGAGAATATTCATCTTATTTAAACTTCTATTAATAAAATCTGTAGATTGATCCCTGTATTACTCTGAAAAAGACCAGAGACCTACACATACTAACTCATTTCTCATGTCTGTTCTCTGCACTTCATTTTCAAGTGCTTAACCATAGAAATTGCCCCCATCTTATGTACAGATTAAATATAAAGACACCACTGTATCATCTTTGCACAAACTCCGGAATTCCTCTAAGACAATAAAGACCACAGGTTTTTCATGCCATTGGAAATAAAAATGTCATCCCAGATGACTGCAAATACCTCCCAGCAGAAATTCACAATGATACCAGCTACTCTCAGTTTAGGACTACCTAAAGTAATAGTACATCCATGCAAATTCAATGAAACTCAACAACTTAATAGTTATTAGAGGAAGTTTTTTATAACATCATTATTCTGAATTGCACTTAAGGTGTTCACTGGTAGATATTATTCAAGGCAAGGAATTTATACTATTTGGGCTGTTGTAAGCTTATGGCAGGGTACAGTTAGACTGACTTCACATATCACTACCCTTATTTTACATTCAGTTCTAGGTTAGATTTTACTTATTACAGCTCACAGACCAGGGGAATCTTTGCCTTTTATTAGACAATAGAGGTTTCTCATCTGTATGTTGGTAAGAAATTAGGAATTCCTACCAGAGATTTTAAGAAATTCCCCAGACCCAAATGTGAATAGTCAGGATGGTCTCAAAAAGAATTTTATAAAGTAGTTTGACTAAAAGAGAATCAGTCAACCAAGAGGAAAAGTATAGGATTCACAGGACTGCAGGTGTTATTCACGAATTTCAGCTACTTTCACCCTATTTGACAAAGTCTCAGAAGGCTGACTATATAAGACTTCTAAGCAGGAACTGCAGATTTATTTTGATTGACAAATTCAATTTCAGAAGACAGATGTTACTGATACATTCTCTGTGGTCATCCAGAACTTGGCTCAGCCACTGGCCATTAGACTCAGGCAGGCGGAGGTGGTTTGGGTTATGGTTAGGGTTAGCACAACGTTAATCTTAATTGCACTCATGTTTGACTTTAATAAACTTAACCAAAACAAAGAATACCTAACATGGGTGAGAAAGTTGATTTGTCAACAGAAATATCATTGAGATCTGATCCTGTTAATCAATATTACTGAGCACCATTTTCAACAATCATTGAGGATTCTATTTTTCTCACTGTTATGTGACTGTTGTGTCAGTATATATAAGTGCAGGAGTTTTGCTGGATGCCCTATATATGTGTAGTGCAGGCTTATCAATGAATGGTGCACTATTCACTACAAAAGGTTTGACAAAAAAGCCTTAATAAATGTAGATTTTTGTCTGTGTGAAGTGTAGCAAGCCATAACGTGGCTGTGAGGTATTAATACCTGTGGGCACGGGAAGAGAACACTTCAACTTAATTGTGACTCTAGTCATACTTTGCCAATGTCTTTCACTGAATAGCAAAGAAATGCCAATGTGAGCGATCGTTCGTCATATAGGTGAAGCTGGGGTGGAGAATCTTCTCTCAGATCTCTAGAAGATTGCTTTGCTAATTAAAACATGTGTACAATGCACAGCTCATCTGAAACAACAGATGGTGCATATTACTACCAAAACAAAGAGATGATACTATTCAGTCAGAAGATGGTGCATTCAAAGTGTCTTTTGAAGCACTAAGAAATTCTTCTAAGTACTGAATGCTGAGCATTCCTAAAGCACTGTCTACCTCGTGACATGCTGTTCAGGTGTCCCAACACCTAAAGCTGACAAATTCAAGAGCATCGCATGTCTGCTTGAAAGGTTTTACGGCAGCATACAGTATGCGGTATTATGCACCGTAAAGTGGGAATGAAAATCAAGTCACAAGGTGACAAAAATCAGACAGCATGTGAATGTGTCAAAACACAAAAGAAAGATTCCAAGAAAAAGAAGGGAACTGAAACCAAAATATAAAAGGCTAATAATGGTGGCACAGGATGGTGGACTATGTGGACATTGGTTTACAAAGTCCATTAAAATGTTGGAGAAGTGGACAAATGCAAGTTCTGTAAAACAGAACTGGAAACAGTTGTACACATAGTTGTTGGGTATGATACGCTGATGGCAGAGGTCCTGTACACTGAAAGGTTCAATAATTTGGCAAGACTATAGCACTGTGGATTGCGCAAACACTGCAATACAGAAATACTGGAGAAGCATTGGAAACGTGAACTACAAAACATTTTAGACAGTTATGATGTTTATATCACATGGGATCACCCTTTGCCAACAGTTCAGAAAATATATATGAGAAAAACAGTCTATAAAAAAGACAAAAAGTATCATCAATCATTAAAATTGGTGCAACCTGTGCTTACATTGTTGTACATACTGAAAGAGAGCCAAATTCATGCAACACCGACTTTTGCAGGCAGAAATGAGAGCAATGTGAAAGAAAGATACCCAAATAGGTCCAATGCTGGTAGGAGCACCAGCTGTAATAAAAAAGAACTTACAATCATACTTAAAAATGCTACCAATAGATACAATCCAGTAAGAACTATAGAGCCAATTCCGGGCACGTTGTAGGGGCTGAGAACAGCACTCTTAGCAAACATCAAAGACTGAAACAATACTAAGTTCAGGTACTCTAATCATACCCAGCCTTAGGAATGGGGTCCATTGCCACCATGGTATTAGAAAGCCAAAACACTTGGAGAAATTAAACTGAAATAAACCATAAATAATATTAGTGAATGAGCAAATGATGATTATGTCCCAAGAGTAAACTGCTCTTTATGGAAGCAAAGATTTATCATTACTACAACAAATAAATGTATACTAACTGAGCAAAATAATGCAATGAATTAACAGTACTATAATATTATTTACCAGAATATTAATTATTCTTAAAGTTTTATGCAGGAACTAATGTCATATCCTGTTATTATATTCCTGTAAAAATAACTGTAGCAATATTGACACTAGAAGAGTTGTCAGTTTGTTCCGGGGTGCATTATCGTAGTGAATCTAAGCTTGTAACTATTTACCCATGCAATGTACTATGGGCAATGCTGAATTTATCCAGGTCATCATTCAGTTTTAGCAGATTAGCTTTTGCATAATTTCTGAACACTGAGGTATTTGAAGATACTTGTGTTTTCAGTCTTACTGAGATAGTGACTGATTTATGGTCTGATTTGACCTGGGAGGAAGTTGCAACTTGCGAAGAACAGAGATGACCCATATTGCTGAGGACCAAGTCCAGGATTTCACCTCCACTAGTTGTGGTGCAGGCTAACTGTTCCAGTGAGTTTGTACTTATTAAGTCCAGAAATCTCTGGTCATACATTTTAGAGGATGTATAATTCTCCCAACTGAGAGAAGGGAGGTATTTGGCCTAATTTAGAGACTCCATAATAGCCAACTAGGAGGTATAGGCCAAGGATGGCATAGAGGGGGTCCTTTAGCTATCTATAATGTGATATGGGGTTTTGTTAATGGTAAGATGGACAAGGAAGAGTTCTAGGTCATTATCCTGTCTCACAAACCTGGAAGAGAATTTTTTTTTTATGAATATCGATACACCACCACTTTTAGGGCATTTGGCTAGCACTGTGCACCTCAGATTGTTGAAGGGGTATGAAACCCTGTACTGATGGAATACTCAAAATTGTCTTGTACCATGTTTCCATGTAATTCCTATACTGACACTCTCCAAGGGTAGGCAGTGCCTGTAGGGAGTGGAGTTTTTTTTTGTTGAGGCTCCTAGCCTTAAGCAGCAATACCTTTATGTTTTCCATATTATGCTTCGTTAGGTTGTAAGCTTTTGAAGGCTGACATTGCCTAAAAAGGCACTGTGTGGTTAGACAATTAGCTAATATACAAAGGACTTGTGGAGATAGATGCAGGCCATCTCTGGCAAAGCAGTTAGGACCTTTGACCATATCCTCCCAGGCTGATATATAATGGGGCATCTTGAATGATGCCAGAAACGACACAGATTACTGATGTCAATAATCCTTTGTTCATATTGCACCATCATTGTCGATGATGATAAAATTATTCTCAAGGCTAGGTTCATTCCTGCCTTGGTCATGCATTCCAAAAGCTCCATTATGTTTCTTTTCATATACTGTAGAAAAGTATGTCTCAAGCCCTTTACTACCACGTGTGATATGATGGTGTCACAGTAGATAGTTAAAAAGTATCTGTAAAGTATTTTAAGGTAAAAAGTACAATTATGACATTAAGAGACATTTGTAACTGTAAAAAAATATATATATTTTTTTCATTTTCACTGATAGCACCAGGTAACAATTACTATGGCTAGCTATTTTCACTTGAGTTTCAGCAGCTCAAATTACTATATCTCTGGGGACTTCAGTGTTCAGACCTTTGATTATACTGTCATTTCTTTTCTAGTTTTCACAGAACAATGGCTTTCCTAGAATCACTGTCAGTGTTTTCCCATGGAAAAAGCTGCAGGAGGTATGTATTAACATAATGCTGTACTTTTATCTGTGTTATGATGCTCCTTCTTCAATATTTGTACTAAATGAAATTTAGTTTGTACATGGCATCAATACGCAAATTATCATTTTGAGTAAGGTTAATATCTGAGTTTCATTGAAGCTACGCTCACAAACAGTCAATGCAGATTTTTCAAGCTTTATATTGATACAGGCAAGAAACATTTATGTTTAAGAAGTAATATTTAAAGTCATGGGGGGGTTTCTAAGACCCTTTGCTATGATCTTTGGTTACATAAATACTGTGTATCTGCCCACTGTTAGATTTGAATCTTCAGTTTCTAAAAATTAACATAGCTTGTGTATGTTTTTTCAGCTTGCATTCTGGCACGACTTATTACATATTGGTCAAAACTAATTATTAGTGTTGTCATTCTGGATGCTTCTGTATCATCTAGAATTGCAATTATATCAGGATCGTTCGAGATATTGATATTTCCTACATTGTCATTAGTTGCATGAGTTGCCAAAGGTACTGCTGAATAGGGTGGTATGTATGTAAGTCAGGTGTTACGTCCCGAGGGGAGCAAGGTACCCTATCATCACACAGATGCCCATCACTCTTTAGTGCAAGCACCAGTGACTGGCATAGTGCTGTTGTATAGTAATTCTGAGATTGCAATACTTTGGGGATTTCCACCTACGCGATTCAGCAGTCCGTGAACTGACATATGTAAGTCACAAGGTGGGGGAAATCACAGCCACCCCCACCGCAAAGTTGAGAAGCCCCAATTAAAAAACAAATAAGTAAATAAATAGTATTGCAGTTCATTTCATTTCTTGCTCTGTTGTATAAATATTGCCCTTCACTGTTTGCATTTAAGAGTGCCCATTTTGAGTGTACTTAAATTGGATCATCTAACCTAGCTGGTCTTGATTGCAGTGGGTTCTGCCATCTTTGATTTAGTTATCCTTTCACCTTCATACAGTGCTCAGTCTGACCAGAATTTGATAATTTATAGAACTTATAATTTTTATTACACCATTCCATTTCCCACAGAATTGTTTCCTTCACTGAATGAAAACTCTAAGCACTTGTTTGAATCATTCTGCCACCCTTTTTGGAAAAAGTAGTAGAGTACTATAGCAGTAGATTTATATTGGCATGGCTTGAACAATTCTGAAACTCTTCTTAATGAAAATGTGCAATCACAAACTAAATATTTTAAAGGCCCTTCTGAGAAAATGTTTTTGAGGCTATCGCTGGCAAAACAGACTCTGCTCAGTTATTTTGGACATAATTTTGTTTTACCTACCTCCAACACTTACACAATTTGAGAAATGGATCATCATGCTAATTGAATAAGTTTTAAACTGCAATGTTTGTGTTTTATGACACATTCCCTTAATCAACCTGGAACACTATGTTTCCATTAAATCTGCTGGTAAGCCAAGGCTTAATATTTAACTGGAAGGGTTACATGGTGCCACCAGGCACCTTACAAAAGAAATTAATAGAAAATACAGTTTGTCAGAATTGTTTTTTTCTATGGCATATAAACATATATAGAATGACAATTGTCTCCATTTTATTGACAGTAGTTTTATTATCTGCCAGTCACTGTTCATACATTAAGTAAATGTATCCACACTTTAATACTACCACAAACTCTCTAATATTAACTTCTATGTAAGATTTAAGAGATGTCAATTTCTTAGATTTCAAAATGCATATTGTTGCAATAACAGATGACTGATGAAAATATGTAGCAGAAAAACATCATTAGCAGTCCATATTTAAATGATAACAGCATCAACCCCCATTATGTAAGACGATTGTATGAAAAGGCCCATTTATCAAGTTCAATAGGTATGTTGTCAAGCCATCTGCCTTTTTTAAAAGAAGAATGCCAGGATGTCAAGCCTGTTATTGGGGTTCTCTTTCTTCTTCACTTAGAAGTATAAGGAATTAAGTTACAGAAGTGAAACAGCAATTTTTGCACCTTTAAGAATGGTCAAGCATAAAGCCAACAGTAGCAGCAATCAGGATATTGTTGACAAGAATATGACAATGTCTTTTAAATCCAGCTTGGGATATGTGGCCATTAAAATTGTATAGTTTTTAATAACTGGCACATCTTGGTAGATATCAATGAACTTAGAAATATTATAAGGGAAGCTCCTCATTTTACTAGCAAAACTAATATTACAGACATGGTCAGACATGTTAAGAACCCCAGAGTTAGGACAAACTAACCGAGAGGGGCATTCCATAATGAAATGAACCCCCAGTGCCATTTGTTGCCAGTGGTCCTAATTATTATAGATCAGCCACCCAGAAAGTCTGTTCTGCACCAGGGCTTATCAATTGCAGCACTAAAATGTCATTTATCTCGCCAAGTGCAAAAAAAGTTCTTTTTATATGGGGTATACCAAGGGAAAGTTATCTAACCCTGCTAATGAACATCAGTATTCTATCTGGAAGTGAAATGCTAATAATAGACTTTTTAAGCAATCCATGAACTGTGACAGATTTAAGAAATGTATATTGCATATTTGGACTGGAAATTTATTAACAGACTGAGTGAGGTCACTGAGACTTTGTTAGAGCTATAGCAGTAGAAGAGACTTGTATATTCTAAGGCTGTCTGACTTTAATGAAAATACAAAGTTAAACGAGGTTTTAATGAGCAAAATTCTCTCACATCATTAGTTTTGAATGTTATATTTAACTTACAAAAGTTGCTTTTTCACAGGCCTTTTTACCATCTTTTATTGCTTTGTCACTTTTAGTGGGTGAACCACTTTCATATGTTGGTTTATGTGTATTTTAAGAACATAACTGATATCTGTTGCTTGGTGATCTTTTCTGATGAATCAATTTACACAAACTAATTTCTGATAGCAGAAGTTTTAAGCTTACATTGTATTTTTTTTTCCTTCAGTTTAATTTCATGTCACTCCAATGGGTTCTTTCAGCCAGAGACAAACCTTCTGACATAAGTTACTCACAACAAGCTAAAGGGGCTAACTGCTCAGTGCTATGAGTCTCAAAAAAAAAAAAAACTGCACTCCTCCCTGGAAGCTTTCCTCTCCCTGGAGAATGCTGACATCTATGCAGTTACTGAAACATGGTTCAAAGTCACAGAAGCAGTCCACCAGTGTATGGCTATAATACCATCCATACATTCTGGCCACCCACTGAACATGAAAGAACAAAAGGCAGAGGTGTATATATCTACACAAAAGATAAGCACACCTCAAGCCTGGTCAAAGAAGATGGCATGTTTGGGCTATTCCATGACCAACTAACCATAGGAAAAATCCATCACCATATTCTTGCTAGCTACAGGTCTCTACCATGAATCAGGATACCCATACATCATACCTGAAGTTACTAGAATCACTCACCATCCAACTTAATACCATACTCTTGGGTGATTTTTAACTACCCCTCAATTAATTGGAAGGCATATACAACCACTAACATGCGGGCTCAAAGATTTCTTGACTTTGTAAATGCAAATGCCCTGGTGCAGCTAGTCTGTACTCCCACTAGGGAACAAATATCCTAAATCTGGTGCTCACGAATATGTGTGTGCTTCACTGTGATATCCTCACTGGTACAATCATATCACAAAGTTATTTTATTTGAAATAAATGTAAAACTAGTCCCCCCACCTAACCCCAAAACTTTAAGAACTTGTATAAGATAAATTACCTCCCATTATGGGATGGCATAACCAGTTTCCAAGCTCTCCTTAATTCAGACAAAACAGAAACCTATGCAGAAGCATACACACAAGCCCTGTACAACCATATAAACAACTGCAGAGAAATGGTAGTACCAGCCGGAAATAAACCCAGATCAAACTGAAAAAACAAGCCACCCAGGTGGACTCATGTTATTAATTAGTTGTACAACAAAAGAAAGAAAATCCTGTAATTGTGGCAAACACTAGAAACAATCACATAGCTAAATCAACAACCTCCACGGCAATACTCAGATTTGCTCTGAGATACTGCACAATGGTACCTCCAATACTCAGCCAACAGATATTGCCAACATACTGGCTGACAGATTCAGTACTAACTTTAACCCTCTCTCCCCCCCTAAGGGACCAATCACAATACCAGAAGAATGCCAGGCACCCAGCATTACTGCAGCACAGGTTAAAGCTGCATTGTCCAAGGCCAAGAATACAGCTTCCATGGGACCTGATAATATCTCTAGCTGTGTTCTACATGAACTACAAAGTGAACTGGCACCACATCTGTGTGCCCTGTTGAGTCACAGCCTCACCTCAGGCTTTGTCCCTACTGAATGGTGCACTGCTACAGTCATCCCTCTCCATAAAGTGGGAGCGACTACAGACCCTGGGAATTATCACTCCATTTGCCTGATGAGTCTGGTATGCAAAGCTATGGAGCACATCATCCTGGATCTGATTAACAAAGATATAGGAAATCTCCGAACTCTAGACCCAATGCAATTTGGCTTTGTGAAAGGGAGATCATGCCTGCTCAACCTGGTTGACTTCTTTGAGTCAGTCACCAGGGCTGTGGATGAAGGTAAAGGCAGTGCATACAGCCTACCTCTATCTGGCCAATGCCTTTGATACCGTTCCTCACTCGGGAGTTATTGACAAACTCACCAAACTTGGCATCAACCCCTATATCACTAGGTGGGTTGCAAACTGGCTCACACACAGAACACACAATGTGAAAGTAGCAGACTCCAAGTCAGACTGCCGACCAGTCACAAGTGGATTCCACAGGGATCGGTCCTGTGTCCTGTCCTGTTTGGCATCTACTTCTCAGACGTCCAGGCCAACACAAAGAGACTCTGGGTGACCAAGTTCACAGATGACTGCAGGCTGGGAACCATTATTAACTCCCCAAGTGATGCAGACTTCCGACAGAAATGCCTCACTGAGACCAATGACTGGTGTCAAAACCATGGCCTTAACTTTAATGCCAAAAAATGCGTAGTCATCCCCTTTGGTAAAAACTCAGTTCCAACTAATTACCACATCGATAGGAACCCACTGAACACTGAAGGCATTGTAAGAGATCTGGGGACACAGGCTGACAGCAACCTCTCCTTCAACCACCACATTGCCACTGTGGTCAGAAAGTCCTTCTATATGGCACAGTTAATTATCAAGGGTTTTGCATCCAGGAAGAAAGAGGTCACTGTCTCTCCCTTCTCTTCCCTCATTATACCAATTATCGAGTGTAATGCCCCATTTGGTATGTACTTCACAAGACACATGAAAACAGCTGGAGAGGCCACAGAAGTACCTCATGAAAAGGATCATAGGCATTAAACACATGTCCTACATGGACAGACTCAAAAGACTCCAGCTATTTTCTGTCTCATATCGACTACTTAGAGGTGATCTCTGCTCAACTTCCAAAGCCATGTCTGATGCAGCTCTGTTAGAAATGCTACATCTAAAGAAATCCCAATCCCTCTGCACCACACACTCCAGAGATCTCAACCTCATTACCACAATCAGCAGAACATGCTGGAGGGACAGTTTCCTCACCCAAAGACTGCCCATACCCTGGAATAGACTTTCCATACAGTCAAGCAGAGCACCTTGCTGACCCTCTTCAAGAGAAATCTCCATGAGTGGATGGGAAATAGAAAGTTCACCCCGGGTATCACTCCAGTGGCTCTGCTTGATAGAGGCACTGTGAACTAATGTCAAGCAGAACGATGCCAGGGCACTTCTATGGGCTATACTTGTAAAGGTTCCAGGGCCATTAGCCTAGTACACACCTATGAACCTATAAACCTATGAGAAGTAAGAGGAAATGTGCACAACTCAACAAAAAGTCCCTCATTAGTCAAAGTGAGTGAAACAGGGAACTAATCAAGTCTCTGAAAGCAGACATTTAGGTAAAAATAACCTCCAAACCTAAGAATAACCATAAGGCATTTTTCAGTTATGTACACAATCTTAAGAGCAACACCCAAGAATGTGTGGAATTAGTTGTCGATAGCATCACCTATACTCAACTGGAAGATATAGCAAATCTGCTGTTTGACAAATTCAGTTCACATTTTACCTCCTATCACTCCAGTTCTCTACCAAAAAATACTCTCCATGACTCCATCGGCAATTATCAACAAAGAATAGGTTGCCTCTATGCTCTTTAGAGCTAAAAACTACACTTCAGTGGGATCTGACAATATTCCATGTTGCATCTTGAACAGCTTAAATCAAGACTTCCTAGGCCCATTATGTTTTCTGTTTAACCATAGCCTCCAGACTGGATTTGTGGCAGTAGAGTGGAGGACAGCAACAGCCATGCCTCTGCATAAAGGGGGACCATTTACTGACCTCAGAAATTACAGACCCATAACTTTGATTAGTGTTATTTAACACCATGAAAATAATAATCATGGACCTGATAAAGAATGAAATAGGAAACCTCCAAACACTGGACACGACTCACTTTGGCTTTGTCAAGGGCAGGTCATTTCTACTGAATCTGGTGGATTTCTATGCAAAAGTCACTAATAGATGAGGGCAAAGCAGTACATACCACCTACCTTGACCTAGCCAAGGCATTTGACAAAATTCTCTACTTAGGTATTATAAATAAACTCATAAAACTGTGCATATATTCCTATACCACCAAATGGACAGCCAGTTGACAGGACATGTGGTTAAAATGGTGAATTCAATTCCAGCAAGAGGCCATTTACTAATAAGTCAGTTACTCTAAGTCTTAAGTGACTTACTCTAAGAACAAATCTTTTGGAATCTGGTCCCACATCTAGATACACCAGTCCAAAGAAATGAAATCTACCTAAAATAAAATTAAAAAAAAAAAAACTTAAAATTGATCAATAGCAAGACAACCGGAAAACATTTTTTGTGGCAAACCTATCAAAAATTAAAAATCTACATAAAATAAGATTTAAATAATTAAAAGAAAATTGTCTAAAGTGTAACACTATCAATTCCTGACAAGTACCTCACTACATTAATGAAACAGTAGTAGTAACTTCCATTTCACTATTTTGAATAAAAAAAATAAATGTTACCTTAATATTAGAGGAAAAAAACACCTATTAGACCACCATAAACAAAAGAGATTCTTAAAAACTCAGAGAACCATTCAACTTCTCCAAAGAAACCTCATGCAGCAATTATATCCCACAGAAATTAGGAGAATTCCCTTTCTCTGGAACAGACTCCTTATCCGTGTGAAGCAGAGTTCTTCCCTAATCCTATTTAAGTGCAACTTGGAACAACAGATGGGTATCAGAAATTCTCCACCTGGTCTGGTGCCTGTGAATCTGATAGACAAAGCCAGTCATTAAATCGCTCATATATAAATCAAATTTGTGGGTCACATTTGGGTTACACAGCTAGGCTTATAAGTGCCCTAGTGGACGTTAGCTTAGTATACCCCTATGAACCTATAAGACAGTAAGAAACTGTATCTAAAACTAAAATTATACAATAATTTAAAACAGGTATCTTGTGGTTTCCTAGGGTGAACCATAACATACCTACAGTTAAAACTATTGAGTGTACCTGGATGGTTGTGTGTGAGCAAAGACACACAACCTGAATCATCACATTTATTATTATAGCATGTTATAAGAGCTGTTAAAATTGTGTTTGTGCATAGTTGGACAAACAAGTTTGTGGATTGCAACTCCAATATCAAAGGCAATGCATCACATTTAACAATGGCTGTGCGTACCTCAGGTATGTCAGACTATGAATTGCAAAACCACCTTATAAGCATACTAAACTTCACACCATTTCTCATTTGCATCTCATTATTTTTTAGGCCTTGCACATCAGTGTAAATGGCCTCTATGATTTGTGCCTTTGCTATGCCCATTCTTAAGCATCAGGAATACCCCTATCGCATTTGCGCAAGTGACTATGAGTACTGCCTAAGATCTGGTTTAAGGTGCTTGACTGGGTCTATATCACTTTAGTGAATAGCTCTTTAATCAAATACCTCTTCATCGAACCCTTTTACTTGAATGTCCTATTCATCAAACTCTTTTATTGTCGAATTGAATGTTGTCAAATGATTTTTGTTGGCCAACATCAGGAATATAATACATGCTGTAAAAATAGCGTAAATTTTGTAATGAATGAGCAGTGTTGTATAATGTCATTTAAATTGTACTGTAAGAACAAGGTTATAGATAATGCTACAGTGTGTCTTTGATCAAAATATATTTACTAATTAGAAAAAAAAGGTGTTTGTATTAATGTGGTGCATTGCAACAGGTTGAGTAGCAAGTCCCACCTAAACCCCACCTACCATGCAACAGTGAGTGAAAGTTAAGTAATATTCATACCAATGGTGGCATGAATGTTCATAGCCTATTCGTACTTTTCTTCAATATAGTGTGATCTTGGAGTTGGTATGTTTAATTTGCAGGGGGTGTGGGGGGCAACCCCTCCCACTTGGCAGGTGCAGGAGGGCACAGCCCCCCTGTTTAAACAAAAGAGAAAAATTAATTTTAGTTTTTACGTTTTTAATTACTGAGGCTATGCCCACTTTTCAGTGCACTAGTCTGAGAGGTAGTATAGTAAGGCAAATTTGAGTAAATATTAAAATTAAAAGTAATAAAAGTCAACATTATTTTATTTTATTTAAGCAATATTTTTTTAAGTATTGCATTTTAAATATTAAAGTAATGTTTAAGGTTTGTACATATTTTCTGTTTATGGAGTGGATTTGTGAAGTCATATGTTAAATTTTGTAAGATGGCCAACTAAAATTAATCAATCTTTATGTGTTCAATGATAAAAGAGTTTAATGAATAGGAGGTTTGAGTAAAAGGGTTCGATGAAGAGGCATTTGATTAGAAAAGTATTCAATTAAGTGATATAGAGCCTCTTGACTGCTTACTTCAACTTCAGGTGTTAAAGTTTATCACAGATTTTCGTCTCAGTTTGTTACCAGCAGTATTATTTTGTCTCTTCTGACTTCTTTCTTGAATGCAGTTTACTCTGTATAGAGTTTATGGTATCAGTAATATAAATGGATCTGGTAACCTTCTGCATATTAAAAAGTCTGCTTGTAAGGGATGGAGTCCCTGCAATGGAGTATTTCTATAATGCAGCTTTTGGTATTACTCTGTACTGAAGATGGTTTAATGCTTTTGATGTTCTATATACTTGCATCTTAAAAGAGAAGATAATGTGGAATTGATGCCATGTACTGAATAACTACTTATGCTTACATCTTCTGTATTCTTGACTTTTGTATTGTAGACATCTTCACAGATATGAAAACGTTGTGTATCCCCCATCTCAAGAATTTAGACTTTAATGAATTAATCACATTTGTATTCTTCTTTCTGTCAGCATGATTACTTCATGAGACTTGAAATAATAACGTGCACACACATAATACATGGCTTCTTTGAATTGTGACAAATATGGGCCTACTTGACTCCATTAATGAGATGTTACTTGGTATGGTACATCTCATCACTTTGATTATATTAAGGAATTAAATGTATATGGGAGAAATTTGTACAACTTCTTTATGAGTCAACATTGCTGGCCAGTACATTATGTATTTTGCTCTTCTTCTGGGGATTATTATTATTTACAGCTGTAATTCTCTCAAAACTCTGTTTTGTCATTTGATTTGGACTGTTTTTATCAGGATAGAACATTAAGCCCTGAAGACAATGTATTTCTTCCTTGAAAAAAAGTACAACTGCAAATCTTTCCATACTAATGATTTCTGCTCAGGCCAACCTCTCACTGAAACACATTTCAGTGCCTATATTCTAGGCAGTGTCTATATATCTCTAGTATTACTTAATTAAGATGTTTATTCTGTCACTGGTAGCTGATGAACTATGCAAGGAATTTGTAATTCTTCTATTAACAATTATATGTGCTTCTTTGATAAATATGTTCTACACAATGTAGTTGATATTTATAATTACTTGTTTGGTCTATTCCTATTTCAGTTTATACCTTTGCACATTTGGGCTGGAATTCATAGTCTGGGTCTCTGCACATGCCTAGCAGTTATATGTGAATAGAGCTGCTAGATGGATATGTAAATAAGTTCTGCTTAGGTTATTTGTGATGGATGAGTATAAGCAAATCTGTTTGTAAAACATGCCAATTTATGGCAAAATTGTAAAGTATGTAAAATTTAGCATTAGGAACTTGCAAATTTATACTTAAAACCCTGAGGCTTTGTATTACTTTGTTTTTGAGTATTGTGGCTGAGCATGGCTAGGCACAGTCACACAGACACCATGACAGTTTTATTGAAGAATAGAAAGAAGGGGATAGGAAAGATTAAATATGAGAAGACAAACAAGAGAGGAGCACAGAAGAAAAACATGAAGAGGGTTTGTACTGGAGAAGGTGGAGAGGAGGGGTACCATGTTTTTGTTAGTGGACAGACCTACCTATTTTTCTAACTTTCTTGTGATAAGGTAGTATGGGTGGGCAATAGATAAGATAGTGGTGCTCAAAAGATGAGGGAAGAAGGGCTGTGATGAAGAGATGATGCTGGAGTCCCACAAAGCCTCAAACACTTCAGGATGGTGGTGTGTGTGTGTGTGTGTGTGTGTGTATATATATATATATATATATATATATATATATATATATATATATATATATATATATATATATATATATATATATCACCAACCTCTGCACTATGGTGCATGACATCTAGTGCCACGGAGGAAAAAATTCCAGAAACCAACCAGCCAACAGTCTCCAGCAATCTTGCACAGTCTGTATAATATAGAAGGCATATTGCTAATGCAAAAATCCAAACCACAGATGCAGTGTGCAGCAAATATACTTTAATGGCAGCTAAATAAAGTCACAGACTGGTTTCGCCACATACCGACAAACATTATTGTATGGAATTGTAGTCATAACTTATCCGTCAGATTCAAAGAGCTTAGCTCCTTTTCATTCCTGCTGCCTTTTACTATGCATTCTTGTTTACCTGAATTTTAATTTTATATATATATATATATATATATATATATATATATATATATATATACATATATATATATATATATATATATATATAGTTCTTGCTCAATTTTTTTTTCATTTATTTTTTTGGTTTACATATGTATACTATGAATTCTTATAATATGCCAGTATTCCCTTTAATGCAAGTTAAAAATAAATGTATGCTATGTGGGTAGTATGTTGGTTTGAAAATTCTATGGTTTGAATATAACACTGTTTTCAGGTTGAAGTTGTTCACACACTGACAGATGTAGTAATTCTAGGAAGTTTGCATTTCCTTTGCTGTACAAATGTGTGTGATTTGCTAAGTAATGCAAAAAGAAAACAAGTTATTTCTCAGTAAAACCTGTACTGGTTATTCACTTGGCAGAGCACCACCCCAACCTCCACTTTGACTAGGGTGTCTTGTCCGACTGAAACTTCAACCATGTTGTACATGCAGTTACATTACTTTTGAACAAACTACTGTGTTAAGCAATTGTTATAATATTTCTTTGTCCTACACAAACAATAATTTATTTACCAAAACCTGCTGCATGTAATCTAATTAGTGATTCAGTTTATGCAATGATAAATTAAATTAGTATGTGTAACTGTGATGTTCTTTTCTTTTTTCAGTCTTTATAAATGCACGAACAAGTAGTTTTTGTAATACAGCACATACATGTCTTTGATTTGCAGATTTATACATGCAGATTGTTTACTATACGTGTTACATTTGTGTTTATTCAGAACATTATGCTAATACATAATAATCATCATATCTTTTTAAACATATGCATTTATGTGTATAGATATGTTTATGTTTACCTTTGCATTATAATACTTTACATATCATATTTGCAGTTGCACATAACTATTTGTTTTAGTTGAGCTACAGGGTGTCGAGCAATCTGCATCTACCATGTACTGATTTCAAAGCTGCTGAGAGAATCTGCAAATCTAAGTGCCATTTTTTAATTTATTCTGATTTATACTGCACTTGTATGCTTAATTATGCTATTTTGTTAACTTCCATTACATCTGCACTGCATTTTTTCACATTTTACTGTTAAACTGTTTAATTAACTGAGTGTAAACTGTTCTTTTGTTATATCTAAGTGTGTATCTGCTGTCCTGTGTTAAGTTGACCTAAACAGAGTTAAAATATCTTTAGCATTGTCTGGTTTCAGGTTTTGCTGTAGCCGGATCTGTTTGTGTGATTCTTGTGTTTCCTGTGTTTCCTGCTACTCCATTTTGTGTTGGTTGGAGCCTACCTGCACATATTGGGAATAAGCAAACTGGATGGAACTGATCTGGCATAGGGTGTTTAGCTAAGATCACAAGGACAAGGGTTGATAGGTCAATTCCAGTGTTTCAATTTTACTTTAATTTTTGTGGTATTTAAACCCCGCATTTGTGCGGGTTTTTTCTTGTTTGTGCACTACACGCCACTGCTGTGCTATTTTAACCCTTTGTGAGGTACAGTATATCAGCTGTATTTTTTCCCTTACCAGCACTCCTGTGTAAGCAAGGCCCTCCCTTGCAGCTACTGCATTGATTTTATCCAGCCCTACTCACACTTAGAGGTACTTTCCTCAGATAGTACCCAACCTACTATCCCTGATCTCTCTTCCACAGAGTCTAACAACCATGGATGGACAATTTCCTATGGTTTCTGCTGCTAATCTGGTTGATATGGGCATCCTGAGACAGTGGTGCAACTGCCTCATGTACATGGACAACCTTCTACAACTACCACCTAGGAACACACTATGTGAGAGATGCAATTACATTAAGAACCTAGTATCCTTGCTGTCTCAATCACAAGCCAGTATATCTGGCACAGAGAAGGCTGTCTGCACAAACACTACAAACACCACACCTCTAACACCACCGACACCTGAACAACACACTCCCACATATGCACAGGTTCTCAACAAAAACATACAAACAAAAGAGACCTCCGAGGCAAAAACACACATGCGCATCACAACCCACAGCACTAAGCACCACACATGGTACACACTCCTTTGTCTCACAGCCTCTAAGGCCCAGTCACAAACCCAACATACTACTCATAGGAGACTCTTTCTTGAGACACACAGATGTGCCGCTCACCAGGCTAGACAAGGAGAAAGTCACGATAAGTTGCTTGTCAGGTGCTAGAATCTGCCATATCATGCATGCACTTAAGTCTCGCAACAACAGGTACTGTTATGACTGTGTCATAGTCCATGTTGGTGTGAATGACCTAAGATGTGCCTCTCTGGACTATATGAAGAGAGACATGATTAAGGTCTCTGAATATGTGTCCCTGGCAGGTATGTCGCTAGCCTTAAGCAGCATCCTACCGTCACCCTCAGTACAAACATAAATTGATTTGCTTTAACAATTGGCTTAGTTTCTGGGGTCATTCCAAGGAGATCTAGTACCTGACAGCTTGGGAGGACATGATTGACAGACTACAATGCTCTGCCAGAGATGGCCTTCATCTGTCTCCCCTGGGCTTCAGGCTTCTGGCAAAGGCTCTTGCCTCCCCATAGTGCCTTTTTTAGGAAAAGTCATCAGGACAAAATTACCAACATGAAAAATTATTGTAAACAAAATTTAAAGGTCATGCTGCTAAATGCTAGGATTCTTAACATGAATCTGCACTGATTGCAAGCATTCGTTGCTCTGTAAGATGCTGACATTTGTGCAGTTAATGAAACCTGGTTCAAAGCTGCAGAGAGCAATTCAGCCTTACCAGGTTACTTATCCTACCATAATTTCAGATCCCAAATGGAGTGCTACAAAACCAAAGGAGGTGGTGTTTCAATATTTATCAAAGATGTACACACTTCCAGGTTGGTCAAACAGTATGACGTACAGAAGCACTCCAGGTGCAGTTAACTGTTGACAAAACACCTGTTCAAATCATAGCTATCTACAGACCCCCAACCATGACTTAGGACATCCACACCACCTATCTAGACTTGCTTGAATCCATCAAGATTCAACCCCCTACCCTATCCTGGGCGACTTTAACTATCCAGCTGTAGAGTGGAAGACCTATTCTAGCCCAAACATGAATCCCCAGCGATTCCTCAACTTTATCAATGCCAATGCATTTGATCAGCTGGTTGACACCCCATGAGTGGGGAAAATATGCTGGACCTGGTACTAACCAACATCAGTAGCCGCTGTAGCACCTGTAAAGTGTCATCCTTCTTGGCAAGATCTGACCATAGAGTGATAACATTCAAAGTCACCATCTCCCCTGACCTTCATCCCCACCCCTTGCCAGGGCCAAACAAAAAAACTTTTCCAAAGCTGACTACATCCTGAGAGCAGGTATAAGCAGCTTCACAGCCACCATCCCTTCAGTTGGAACTAGCACTGATGTCCAAGCCTACACCAAAAAACAATATGAGCACCTACATAGCTGCATGGACTCAGCAATACCTGACAGAACCAAATCATGTTCCTCAAGGAAGAGAAAACCTGTCTTGTGGACAGCAGCAATATGCAAACTCTATAATAAAAGGAAAAAAATTGCTGTCCAAGACCAAGAAGGAGCAAGTGCCAAGTTGGAAGCAATCTCTCCATTGTCTGAACAAGCAGATAAGGTCACTGTTGAAATCCTCTTAGGCTAACTTCAAGTCCAAATTTTCCATAGGACAATCACAAGGCCTTCTTCACATACATCCACAGTCTCCAAAATAATACCCAAATCTGCTCTTAACGGGGGGTTCAAGAACTCCACATACACAAACACCATAGATATAGCCAGCCCGCTTGCAGAGAGGTTCAGTGAAAACCTCACCCCCCTGTCCACCCCATCAATAAGCCAAGACATCCTCAGAACCTTCCCCCCATCCCCTCATCACCAGGGTAAGGGTTTTTAATGCCCTCTCAAAGGCAAAAAAATACAGCCTCAGTGAGTCCTGACAACATCCTTGGCTGCATCCTACATGAACTGAGGCATGAGCTCTCAGCACCATTAGGCATCCTATTCAACCTAAGCCTGAGATCCAGCTTTATCCCAGTCAAATGGAGGACATCCACTGTCACCCCTCTACACAAAGGTGGAGAATCCACTGAGACAGGCAATTATAGGCCCACCAGCCTAACTAGCCTGATCTGCAAGGCCATGGAATGCATTATCATGGACCTTATAAACAAGGACATTAGCAATCTCCAAATGCTTGACCTCACACAGTTTGGTTTTGTCAAAGGGAGATCATGCCTGTTAAACTTGGTTGACTTGTTCGAAACAGTAACCAAAGTCATGGACGAGGGGAAGACGGTGCACACTGCCTACCTTGATCTAGCAAAAGCCTTCGACACTATTCCCCACTTGGGCACAATGTATAAACTCTCCCAGCTAGGCTTCATCCCATATGTTACCAGATGGGTAGCTAACTGGCTCGCTGATAGAACCCACTCAGTCAAAACAGGGGAAGCCACCTCTACTAGTAGGACCATAACAAGTGGGATCAGTCTTGGGGTCTCTACTGTTTGGGATATACTTTTCAGAGGTGGAAGCCAAAATCAGTGGTCTGTGGCTGACCAAGTTTACAGATGGCTGCAACCTGGGTGCTGTCTTAAATTCCCCTGTTGATGTGAGCATCCTCCAAGGGGGCCTTACCCAAACTAATGACTGGTGCCAGAAGCCTGGTCTCAAACTGAATGACAAGAAATGCATCTCTATCCCCTTTGAGGAAAATGACATCTCCACTAATTATCACATTAAAACAATGTACTAAGCACTTGGTCAGTGGTGAGGGATTTGGGAACCCAGGTTGATAGCAACCTGACTTTTGACCAATATATTGCCTGTGTTGTTTGGAAGGCTTTCTACATGGCCCACCTCATAAGTAAGGGTATTTCATCCAGGAACAAGGAGATCATAATATCCCTGTACTACTCCCTTATCAGACCCATTATTGAGTACAATGCCCCCTTCGGCATGTACCTCGCTAAGCACATGCAGCAGCCAGAGAGACCACAGAGGTTCCTGACAAGGTCTCAAACACCTTTCCTATACAGCTAGGCCAAACGCCCTGTCCCTCTACTCAGTCTTGTACCATCTGCTCAGAGGTGACCTGTGTCTGGCATACAAGGCCATCTCAGACCTAGCCTTGATGGAGTTATCGCAGATCCATAAGTCAAATTCCACTCATGCAACCCTCACACAAGGGATCAACCTGTTCTGTGACATTAATAGAACTTGTTACTGGGATAGATTTGTGCCCCAAAGAATCCCCCATCTGTGGAATAGACTCCCTCTCCATGTCAAGCAGAGTACCTCACTAACCTTCTTTAAGAGGAACCCAGATGACTGGATAGGAAACATAAAATGCAGCCCTGGGATCCCACCTGTGTCCCTGCTGGACAGGGAAAACAAATGCTGACTTTGTGGGAACACTGGCGAAATTCTTGGCTAGGCTAATAAGGGCTTCCAGGCCAATAGCTTAGTACAGTCCTATGAACCTATGAAATACCTCTACTTGTGCAAAACTGTTATACTTCTTTTATGTTTAATATGACCCAATAAAAAGTGACCATTAAAAAACAAAATTGGGTACTTACTTTAAAACTCTCGCCTACTCTTCACTACTTGATCTAGCCACTCAGCCAGTTGCTCCAGCCTGCGCTTCTGCAAGTCATCATATTGTTGACGACACTGTTGGCCAGAGTGGGTACTATCTGTCAGGGATGATAGGTGGTCACTCAACTCTTATCAGATATCAATTTTAATCCAAGCAGTAACACATGTGCATGCCTCAGTCTTATCCTGATATGACTTCTTGAGAAGGTAGAGCATAATAAGTGTCTCTTTTTCAGACCAGTTTGGAGCACACCCTTGTGCTTTCACATTAATGACACAGTGTGCAGTGTTTGATTCTCACCTTTGAGAGAATTGTCTAGGTTTAATATGGTCCACAAATACTTACCTATGAACCTGTGATATAGATAGTAAGGTCTATAACTCTGAAGTAGTAATGAAATTTAGGGTTGAGGTTTGGCAAAATGGTTAAGGTAGTCACAAACAAAAGGCAAGAGTGTTATAAAACAAGACAAATAACCAACCAAACCAAGAGGTACCACTTTGGAAGATAACAGAGATGGCACACAACAAATGGCACAGAGAAAGCAGCAAACAGTTTTTACTAAATCAATTTATTTATTTATTTACTTATTTATTTGAGGTTGGTTAACCAGGAAGTAAACTGGGCCATATTGAGCCCATTTTCAGTGGAGGACTGGGGAGAAAAGCTCCACAGTCATAGAAAAAAATTACAAATTACAAAAACAGTAGAATCCTAAAGTAGAGTTATACAGTTGCAATAATGGCTCATTAACACATTTTAACACGTATAGAAATTGAAATCCCAATTGAGCATTCTCATCCCAAAACAACCAAAGGACTTCATTGGAATTTAGAACAAAAAATATCACACCTTCTTTTATACTAGTACCTTGTGTCATGAATTAGACATTTAAAGCTATCTAGCCCAATAAAAAAACACACTAAAACATACATAAAAACTTATCTAAGGTATATTTTATATATATATATATATATATATATATATATATATATATATATATATATATATATATATATATATATATATATATATATATATATATATATATATATTTATGTATATGAATCTAGGACTGTCCATCGAATATGGGAAAAAAATACTAAAAAATAAAAGACTACTCATGTTTATCCACCCCCCCCCATGTGTGCTCCCTCACACCCCACTACTTTAATATTCTCACTCCGAGATCACACTACAGTAGAGAAAAGGAAATATTACCTTATCCCCACTGTACTGAAATCTAAGCAACAGTTTGTTTAGTTGTACAATCTATACCATTTTGATGTACAACTAAACCTACATGCAAACAATTATTTGCTTACTTACCTTCTAGTGAAAGTGCATTTTCGATAAATGCACTTTTGCATTTGTGTGTTCAGTGGTATGTTTCTGTGAAACGTGTGTTTGATGGACAGTCATAAATGTATATATATATATATATATATATATATATATATATATATATATATATATATATATATATATACATACATACACACACACACACACACACACACACACACACACACACACACACACACACACTGTAATCAACAAATATCAAATAGTTATAAAAAACTTTAAAAGTAATGTTACAATTTTCCTGAATGAAGTTTCAGCACCGATTGAATGGACAAAAATTCATTTAAACCCAGTAGGTAGTTGGCATTAAGTTTAACCTGCCAAAATAGTTCCTTACATTCAAGTTTTGTTTCCCAATTTCCTCCATGGAGGTTCATACTAACTTTCTAAAGCGGCAAATTTGAATCCAGTGCAGCCTGCAATGGTTTGGCAACAATGTGCCTGCACAAGTTTTAATATAGCATTATTACCGTTCATATTCTTTATGTTATTACAGTGTTCATAAATACTCCTCCTAAGTGACATTTCGGTTTTGCCCACATCATAACTAGGGCAAGCTGAACATTTGCCCACGTACACTATGCCAGCAATTGAATATTTACTTTTCTGAAGTGACAAGCTGGAATTAAATGTATTGTTAAGTGTTAAAACTTCATCTTCCAAAATAAATGAACAGTTCTTAGAGGAAACACATTTAGTGATCCCCATTTTTTTCTTAATACTGTTAATAACTTTACTATTTTAATTAATTTCAAAAATATTTTTCAAATTATGCACTATTTTAAATACAAAATTGGAATATTGTCCCAACACGTTGTATATTATCAAATCTGCCCTCATAATACTCCGATTCCTACTTGAGTCATTATTATACTGTATCACTAAAGCTCTTTCAAAAACTGAAATCATTTTCTTTATCTTGCACCGTATTGGGTTCTTGATTTTCAAACAATTCTATACCTAAAAGGAGGTTGTGTCTTTTACCCCATTCCCTTAACACTTCCTTACTAATATTTTTCACAAGATCACTGGGTAATCTCTATTTAAAAACATATAATAAAGGTTGTCCATTTATTTACATGCCTCTCCAAATGTATACGTCATTCTGACAGCTCTTATACATTGCCCTTTTGTTAAACTTTTTTAAAAGTGAAAGGGTGGGATGACATTCTATTTTATAGGAAGATCCTGAGGATACTACTCCTAGTTGTGCTGATTACCTCAACTGCACAACTAATTACTTTAAATTCACTTTTAATTTTGACAAGAATGTTATGAACTACTTAGGCACCATGACTGGGCATTCCAATGAAGGATTTATATGTGAAATTTTCAGGAAACCAACTTTTAGCAACAGCTACTTATATTATAAAAGTGCATACAATTTGGCTTTAAAAAAAGTTGAATAAAACAGCAGTGTATAAGGGTTGCCAGAATGACCTTTACATTTGGAGAGAGACATGTAAAGAAATGGACAATCTTCATGATATGTTTTTAAATAGAGGTTATCCCAGTGATCTTGTGAGAAATATACATAACAAAGTATTGGATGAATGGGTTAAAAGATACAAAACCCTTGTATGTATGGGGTTGTTTGAAAATCAAGAATTAATACTGTGCCAGTTAAAGAATATGATTCAGTCTTTGAAAGAGCTTTGATGATGTAAGTATAATGACTCAAAATATGGTAAAAATATTGTAAGTATGAATTAGAGTATTATGAGGGCAAATATGATGGTATATGAAGTGGTGGTACCATATCCAATTTCTTTGTTAAAAAGAGCACATGATTTGAAGAATATTTTTGAGAATATTAAAAGTAGTGAAGTTATTAAAAATAAGAAGAAAAAACAGGAACCACTAAATGTGGTGCCTGGAAGCAGTGTTCATTTTTAACACTTGACAATACATTTAATTTCATCTTGAAGCTTTGAAAAATTAGTTTTTCAACTGCAAACATTGTGTATTTGGCCAAGTGTTCCTGCTCTAGTTATTATGTGGGTAAGACGACCACTTAGGAAGAGAATTAATGAGCACTACAATAATGTAAAGAATATGAACAGCATTAATGTTCTATTTAAACACATACAATTGAATGGTGGACATAATGAATTCAAATTTGTCATTTTAGAAAGCGTTAATATGAACCGACAGGTAGGAGACTGGGAAACAAAACTTGAACATAAGGAATTACTTTGGCATCTTAAGCTTTAATGCCAGTTCCCCACTTGGTTTAAATGAATCTTTGTCCATTCAATAGTTGCTGAAACTTCATTCAGAAAAAATGTAATTTATTACTTTTTATAAGTTTTTATAACTATATAAACAATAAAATTACCAAACACCACCAGCAAAAGCACTAACAAAATGAACTCAAAAACCAAAAAAAGTGCTTAAAAACTCAAATGATTACACAAGACTGAAATGATCTATTCTGAAGAAGTTTGTAGTATTAAACAAATGACAGCACTAAACCACATTTCAGTCTTGTGTGGTCATTCAGGTTTTTAAGCAGTTTTTTTCTGTTTATTAAGTTTTTATAACTATTTGATATTTGCTGATAACATGACATATTTATATTTTTAAATTTTTTTACTTATGTATTTTAGTGTGTTTTATTTGATATTAATGGGTGATGTAGCTTTAAATATCTAACTGATGACATGAGATACTAGTATAAAATAAAATGTTGTATTCTTTGTCCTATATTCCAATGAAGTCCCTTGGTTGTTTTGGGATGAAAGTGTTATATTGGATTTATTAAAAACTGTTTGCTGCTTCAGGTGTGCTATTTGTTGTGTGCAATCCCTCTTGTCTTACAGAGTGTTGCTTTTGATTTGAGTGGTTAAAATGGCTAAGGTGTTTATTTCACGGCAAGAAGGTATAGGGTTTGAGTCTCACCTTTAAGGGAAATTAGCTAGGCATAATGGGCCAAAAGGGCAGCTAGCCTAGCACATATCTATGAACCTATGAACAATTGCTTCTCAGGGAAGTACTGTAAGTAGTATAGTTAAACAAACACAACAGATTTCATATAGAGCACATCAGCATTCATGTATACCTAGCAGAACCTCTCATTCAAAATCACAGTCATGGCACCACAGCACTGTCAGACTAGTATCTGCAGGATTACCTGCATCAAGCAGGTCACAACATCAGACTATCTCACCATACAGTTCTTATGATAGGCCCACTTCAAAATCATTTGACCCTCCACCAAGCCTATCTTTAGCAGATATGTATGACTCATTTGATCTTGAACTACTTTGAATCATGCCTGACAGTTTTATAACTTTCAATTTCTCCTTCAAATGCATTGTTAAACATTTAACTTGAAGGGGAATAAAATAAACAAAAAGGTAGGAGGATATATATACATTTATCTCTATAATATAGCTATTTAAACAATCAAGGAAAGGTGGAAAAAATCTATATGATATAAAATGACAATGCAATCATTAACATAAATGCTATATGCATTGCCATTGTTACTGGCAGTTATCTACAACATAAAACTGTTAATACACAAAAAAAAAAATTAGGAGAAACATAAAATAATTGCAGATTAAAATGAGCATCTTTTCATGTAAACTTATACTGCTGCCATTTCACCCTCACCACTGCACAAATGAAGACATATTTTATGTCTCTGAAGTCACAAATTATTCTGTATGACAACATAAAAATAATGTGATGTGCAGAATCACATTAAACAGAATCTGAAAAGAAATGGCATAATATACAAAACAGTATGATATGTTTTCATTCAATAATAATGTAGTAACTCATGAAATATTGAAATGTTGAGGACATTTAGCACTTCCTTGCTTAAGTAAGTCACTATAGCAGAATGTATTCATCAAAACAGTGAAAAATGTGATTATTATTTATATGATGCCTTGCAATATCACTGAACATGAGTAAGTGAGCAGTCAGGCAAGAATTTAACAAACAATGATATTAGTACCTTCTCTAAAGTAAAAAAAAAAATCTTTTTAAGATGAGAGAGAATGTCAGATGAACAGTGACAGTAGACCATGCACCAAACAACATAACTCACAGATATCACTGCATGCTTCATTTACACTCTATGTTTTTTTTTTTTTTTTTTTTTTATTACAAGAAAGGAAACACTAATCTAAATGTTATGGTCCACAGTTCTGGACTAGATACCACCACATTACTTGTACAGCCATATGAAGAGCACACGCCTACACCACAGGGTCCCTTAATATTATTGCCAGCTTGTCATCATTAACTGTAGTGGGACTGGAACTTGGAGTTGCAGTGAGAGCATGGCCCACTCTATCACAGATCTTTCTGTAAAGAATGCAACATGCAGTAAACACCCTGCACCCAGAAGCTGGGTCATATGAAGAGCACCCCAAACTCATTCAATCACCTGAAATGTCTCTTGATTACAATACAGGTCTGGGACCTGGATGTGTTATAGGTCTCCTCTGCAGCTCCACATGGATTTCACACTAGTGGCATGAGTCATGGCTCCACTGGATATCCAGCATCACACAAAAGACAAAAAAGAGAGAGAGAAAAAGTGGTGAAATCAAACAAAGAAAAATAATTTATTAGAATTCGCAAGTACATTTTTACCATGAATAAATACTTAAATACAGTATATAAAAAGAGAAAGGAATATTTTTCATCCTACCAACAAGAGTTTCACTTACAATCAAAAAAACAAAAACATTTTTTTTTTTTAAATTAGAGTGAGCTATGGTTCCAGGTATGGGAATCATGTGCACTGCCAAGATGCTGGGAAAAAATGTTGGTGATGCATCCCCATGGATCATACACTACTTGACAGCTGATGGAATGGTAGCCTTTCCTACTGCAGTTACTCTCAACCTGTGGACCAGAAGGGTGCAATCTATCATGTCAAGTACCTCAGGAAAATGTGCCATCCCATAAAAGCATGTATATTCATGGCTCAGTCCTGATGTGAAACTGGGAAATAGATACACTGATTCACATGTGCCAAGAGTACATCCAGGAAATGGTGCAAAATCTTGAGGCAGAAGCTTGTAAGATCCTCACCGTATCACAAATCTGTCTCTGGAAGGTTTCTGTGGCAAGTATTGTGAGGGATATACATACCTTAGTGTCCACCTAGATAAAGAGTCCACATGTTCCTCCAGTACTCCTATAGAAGTTATACATACCCACTACAACCTTTGTAATGTCTCTATCCACTCTGAACCTATCAAGAATCTCTTGATAATCAAAGTTATAAAGTGTCATCCTCTGTTTATAGTTTTGCCTTCTAGGTAGGTGGGTGCCACTGGGTGGAAACAGTTTTGTCCCGGCCAACACATAAAGCAACTCACACTTGGAAATAGACTAGCAACAAGTGAAAGTATTATCACAGACTGCAACTCAGATACATTTGGTGAGACTTCCCTTTACAGAACATATATGTGGTAGCATGAACAAGCAGGAAAATTCCACTGTGAATCACAAACCATGTGCAGAATACCTTGTTAGCATACATTGAGTTACATCATTCCTTATTTACATCTCATTATTGGCACATTTGCATAGGCTCATTCGAGGTCATTATACATTTGCATAAATGGCCTCTATGACTCACAGTGCAGTTGAGTTTCTTTGTGGACATTGCAGATAGCCTTAATGCATTTGTCTAAATGACTAAGAATACCACCCTAAGTAGCATCTTTTGCAATCATGTAGGTGCCTTGGACAAAGATTTTCACAGTATTACTTACAAAATATTCTTCTCTATTTCCATCTGAACTCATTTACCATAGGCATATTCATGGAACTTTTCATATCTGTATGGTACTGATAATTGATCCTTCTCTTTGTGAACATATCTTTTTTGTGCATCTATAAGTCCAGGCTGAAAAGCAACTGGCCTGTTTTGTCCTAGAATTACATTTCCTATACTATTTGAAATGTATTCTTTTTCTTACACAATTGGTTTAGCCACATTTAGTATTTTAATGTTAATGATTTTGTAACTGAATTCTTTACCATTTCCTAAACTGAATTCTTGCCCCATTCTCCTACTACTTAATGCTCTAACAGCTTTCTCACAGGCAACATTATGTCATGTTGAAAAATATATTCTGATGATGATATTTCTTGCAAGTCCTTACTGAGTGAGGAATTGTAAATTAATCAGTTTTATAGAAGCTGTTACACTCTAAAGTACAACCGTTTTTATGTTGGAAATGAACTGTATTATTCTGAAATTACACAGTGATGGAACTTCTGACTATCCCATAGCTATGTGATTACAGAGTATAGGAGAAAAGAAACCAGCATGGGAGATGCAAGGTTCTTAGCACTTCCAGAAAAAATGTTGGTTCAGGTATTTTGGTTTAGCTGATGTATTAATTTTGCAATGATATTACTGGTCTGGGGTATTTGTCAGGTGAAGTTTTTTTTTTTTTTAGTTGCTTCAAAGTTGCAGTATTTTTTTCTTTTAGTTTTGATGGCTGAAGATTCTTGAGAAATAATAGATACAAAACTTTCTATGACACTGCTTCATCTTCTGGAAGCTTCTACAATGCGTCTTTATTTTTCTGGTTTTTGCTTTTGTATTTTGGTAGCAACTTCACAGTAATGCCACAATATGCTTAATTTACTTCAGACTTGACTGCCCTATTTGGCATTTATTTGTACATAGACTGAAATTTCATACCTCTCAAATGTCCAGATTTTTGAAGAACATCCAGACTTTTGCATCATATTTTTCATCTGTTCCTCATAAAATTTGTGATTTTCTGGCAAATTACTAAGGATTGAAGTCACTAAATAATGACATACATTTGAGTTTCAGGCTTCATATCCTTCAGAAAATGCATGCTAGAAAATATAATGCTATTCTAGCAACTTTTAAAGTTTATAAGAGCCATATTTTAAATATATCCTTATTTTTGGGCCTCTGTGCCTCCAGTGTTTTATGCTTTATCCAGATTTCTTGTGCTGAGAGGTTAAGAGGTATAGAAATGATATTTTCTCAATCTATTCATTAAAATGTGCACGTCTTTTGTAATTTTTCTTCCTTCTTTTTTCCTGGCCCCATACTCTGTTATCAGTTTTGTTTACAATGTCAGGTAAGCATTCAGTTACGTATGCAACAGCTCTTTGGAATGCGTGTGATGTTACTGATGAAACTCAAAATGGAAGTTTAGGTGATCTTTACATTATGAATAGCATATTAAATGCACACAGCATTGGAGCTTTCTGAAAATAAAATGTTTCTGCAAGCATCCCTAGTTTAAAGTAGTACTGAAAATAACATAATAATTGTCATTGTCATTTCCATATCTTCAGCTGGTAGCAATCGATAATGCACTCAAGTATAGTGAGGGCTATACATACCTTAGTGGACACACGGATAAAGAGTCCACATATTCCTCCAGTACCCCTGTTGGGGATATACATACCCACTACAACCCTTGCAATGTCCCTACCCACACCCTATCAAGAATTTCTTGATAATCAAAGTTGTAATGAGTTATCTACAACATTAAAAACAATATAAGCAGGCACTTTGACTGCCAGTAAAAATGTAAACTTTTACAATGATAGCCATACAATTTATCCTTTCTGTTGGTTATATTTGTTTCCTAATAACACTTAAACATTCCATTTACTTTAGCTCCTGCTTGGTTCTACAACTGACAGCAGCTGTTATATTCTTTATAGTATATATATTATAAGGATTCCAATCCTCCTAAGTTGTAAATAAATCTACATAATTGGGTAGAATATAATTGCTATTTCTCTATTTTCAATGTATATATGTTACTCTATGACTGCTTGTATACATATTCACTCTTTGCTTTCACACTGTAAAGTCATTTCAGCATTCCTAGCTTTTCAACAGCAAAACAACCTAAAATATAATAAAACAGACCAGAACTTACAATATTTTTGTGTTTGTGTTAGCAGCTTTGGTCTAGTGGCTTTAGAAGATGCTCTGAGTATGTTAGCATTGAGTAAACAATAACTATTGCATGCCTTTTAGCACCCAGGTTTCAAAACTATCTTCAGACATATTTTCTCTGCATCTGTGCCTAATTTTGTATTCAACATTTCCTTATTAATTTTCTTATTAATTTCTTGCCAACAATTTGCCTTCCTCTTTTGTTCTCTTTTTCTAATGTATTTTCAGACATAACTGAATCGGTTCTTCTTTACTGTAAATCAATGAGACAGACCTACAGAGCTGAATGCTCTGTAGTGTTAAGCATGACAATAGTGCTAGCAGGGTGGATTGACTTGTCCTGTTAAAACTGATAGTGCTGAAATGGCAGACCACATACAGCATTTTCATCTTAAGGCAACTTAATTGAGATACTGTATTTAAGGTATTTAGCTTCACAGTTAAGCACATTAACATGAGGAAATCATTTAAAGATCATGTTCAAAATAACCTGATTGATCCAGAAAACTTTGAGCTAACTGGGTAGCATTTGTCTGCCAATTTCTGGCTTTTTTAAAGCAAATGCAAACAAAAAGAAGTTTAATAAATACAATAAAATAAAATAAAAAAAAAGTATTTTGGCATTCATGTGACGTGCAACTCCCACACACTCAGTCTAGGACATCAGTATGCAGAGTGATGATGTGATTCTATGTCCAGGTGTAATCGAAGGTAAGCCAAAAGTGATATGAAGAAATCATTTCATGACTTTGCTTTTACACCCCCAACAAAAGTAATATTTAATGAATAATGCAATTGTTCATTGTTACTGTTCTTCCACAGAACAGAAAGATGGAACTTATTCTGAATACGTTTGTCTTTCCTTTTTTACATCTTAGAAAATAGTTTTTTCTTCCACAGTTTCAATAAAATTATTCAGAGTGGGACAGTGATTCATGTCATTATTTGATCTAGTGCATGAGGCTTACATTTCAGATGCTCAATACCCCCTGTGCATAACAGGGCTCTCTGTCTCATCTCCCATATTGCTACAAATGCAATCTCATTATGTTTTTCCTTTTTGCCTTTTTATTAGACTCACATTTTATCACATGTGCTTCCATTTCCTTATTTAATTTTAGCATGTTTTCACAATTTCACTCACTTTTTATATATCCATACCTTTTGATAAGGTTGAATTACTTCACTTAATATCCTGCCCATTGTTTTATCAGTGTTTATACCCAATCTATTATTATTTCATCACTTACTGATGAATAGTGCATCTTACCAATTTCACAGTTTTTGGCCCAATTCCATAGTTCAGTAAAATAAGCATTTAAAGACTCTGTAGGACATTGTGCTATTACAAAGACTCTTCTTCTTCTTTTGGCTTTTCCCGGTTAGGGGTCACCACAGCGGATCACCTGTCTGCTCATGATTGGCAGTGGAGTTTTATGGTGTCGAGTTGCCAGCTCGGTGCCCAACCTTCCACAGAGGGCACACACATGTACGCACTACAGCATGTCTTTGGGATGTGGGAGGAAACTGGAGCACCCGGAGGGAACCCACGTGACCACAGGGAGGACATGCAAACTCCACACAGAAGGCACCCCAGCCAATGATCAAACCGGAGCACCTCTTGCTGCACCACCATGGCCACTCTGCTATTACAAAGAATAAATGGTGAAATAAGTTCAACCTAGGCTCACAATTATTCATAAGTTACTAATTGTTGCTATTTTGTGTTCCTGTATGTTGAGAGACGTAAATATATTAAACAACTTCAAAGCTTCTTTCACTTTCACAAACTGGAATGTCACATGCACACTGTATCTTTTCAACCTTCTGTTTGTTGCCAGTTAGGTAAAGATTGAATTTCTGTATCAAAAGTATCCAATCTGCTGTTAAGTTTCTTCTAAGTATAACATGTATCCAACTTCATGTGGCTGAGTATTAGGATATTTTTAAGTATATATATCTGTATATGCTACTATAACTGCTCATCTGACCAACATCCAAAATCCCATCTTGTTGTGGCCGTCACAGAACACCTCTAACAGTTGAATGACCAATATCTGGTCACTGCCTTCGTCCACCTTGCACTATCTCCTGCTAAACAGTGAAGCTACTTGAGGCCACATTGTCAAGGCTGCAATCAGAGTTTCATCAATCTATGCTATGTAGACAGCAGCTCTTTGTGAATTTTACTGTATTTTCTTTGCTGCATTTCTTCTCACAGTTTTACACAGTCTGATTTATACATACTGCCTTGTGTTTTATACTTTCCTTGAACATTTTCTCCAAGTCCGAACTATAAATAAATGTGACTCACCAGGAATTATCTGGTTAACAAATATAGAAAACTTCTTAAATACAAGCAAACACATCTTATTTAACCTGGCAAACAGCATGTCAGTGTATTTTAAAGAATCTCACTATCTACCTGGCAGGTTATGTTCTATGAAAGTGATGCAAAGATACTTTTTTTACTATCATATGCATGTGGCATGCAGCAGAGTCTTCCTTCTCTTTTCCTCCCTTTTATTAATCTTTACTGAAGTTCATTCGTTGTAAGTCCGTTAGCTGCATCTTCTAAAAAAAATAGAAAAATACTTGTGTGTGTGTCTCTCTCTCGCTCGCTCTCTCTCTCTGTATTTATATATATATACATAACAGGGTAATTTCAAAAGTGCAATTTAAAATAATACTCTATTGTTTTTGACATGTATCAAACTATTTTAAGTATACTGACTGGTGGAGAATGCTGTTAAGAGACATACATCATGCAAACTGCAGCAGCTCAATTGTTAAATTAAATACCTAAGCCTGAGTCTGCATTTTAGGGCAAATGTTTTATTTGGAAATTTTAACGTAGCTCATAGAGGTTTTATTTTGAAAGAAAACTGCATCCCACAGCAAATATTCCTTCACTAGCAGTCTGTTGATGTCTGGAATTAAGACATAGACCATATAATATAATACAATTTTGTTCAGAGCCCCACTTGTACAAAACAGACCACACCATTCAATGTAAGGTGACCATTTGTTAACAACAACAGCTTATTTAAATAATATATCGTAAATTCCACACACTCAAATGTTATGAATTCCAACAAAATAAATACAGTAGGCAGTATTAACTGTTCACTTTCATCTAATTATTATCAAAAGCAGCATTAAACAATCAGCTCACTTATACCCAACGTCCATTAGAAGCAGTGTGATACTGCTCACTTCTATACCAAGACCACACCACACTAACCCTATGTGGTGGGAAAAAAAATGCGTTGATTTTGATCATTCATTCACATGTATTTTTGTTGTTTCAAAAATTCAGGAACATCATTATGATTTTACAGAGATCAATTCTTCATCCTATAAAATGTAAACCCCTTTTGAAGCCTACATCAATTACAAGGAGTGGTTCAACCTATTTCTTGAGATACACTTCCACTGATCTAACAGCATTTACTTAATGATTTTAGTAAAACTCTGAACACACCAATGTCAGCAGATGGGTATGTTGTTTATTTATAGTCTAGGTCATGGTTATGTCCTGATATGAACAATATGGTGCTACAGTATCCCAGCCATCAAATATTATCAAAAACTGGCAATATTACACTAATATTAACTAACTTAGAATTAGGAATGTGGAAGTGAAATATATGTTAGCATAAAATGTAAAAACACAGAAAGACACAAAACCAACTGGGGAGGCCACTCTTTGTCATAGCCATAAAGACAATGATCATGTCATGTGAGCTATTTTAAGATAAAATTGTTCTTGAGCAGAGAGAGAGAGAGAGAGAGAGAGAGAGACCAATGACCAAAATGATTAGGCTGGTAAAAGACAGAAGAATAATTATTTAAACCACCTGCTATGCTGCCAGCTTTATTTATATGTCTCACAGAGAAGGGACGGGAAGAATCCATGTGGATTTCTATATGCTACAGTCCACACTGTTGTACAGCTATGCACTTGTAGAACATAAGACTTGTGCCAAGTCACTGTTAGAGCAAAAACACATGATTTATACATCAGTAATGAGTCCTACTGTATCGTATCATTGTATGCAACTTCATTATGTCAATGCAACTGCATGGGATATTACTTGATACATTCATGGCACAAGCTATTGAAGAGATCCAGGGTACCAGAGACATGAAACAACCTGTAACAGTATGAGGCTACGTTGACAGACATCTTGGCATATTCTGCTTAAACCTGAGAAAGACAGACAGACAAAATATCTTAATGAATATTTCATCTCTTGACTGTTTATTTGCCAAAAGTTCTCAAAAGAGGTTGGCATGGCACAGGAAAAGAAATGGATTCTCATCAGCAATATCCATCCAAAATAATCCTGTTACAAAAGACTGTGAATCAGAGGTGGTTATGAGCACTGCTTAGTTCCATGAGTTTATTGCCTTGAAGTGACAGGAAAAGACACAAACCAAGAAAGAGAGCATACTACTTGAGGAAATATTGTACACAGGTAAAAATTCTAGCTATGATGTTAGAAGAACATATTCTGTATGTTGGTGAAAACACAGGACGAAAAGCTGACTCAGAATGTGGGATAGAACAAAGGACCAATTAGTAAGTATAAAACAGATGAAAGAAGGCAGAAAGAGTTCAAGAAGTTGTTGAAAATAACCCACTCACAGAAGGTTATCCCTAAAAAGAACTATCTAAAACTATTATTGGCAGGAATATAAGAATCTGGTACATCTGTCTTCTGTTCCACAGCTACACTGAAAAGGAGTGGTGTAAAGGAATGATTTCTTAGATCCTTAGATTGGGGGCAGATGAAACTGTAAGCACTGCATATATCGCATTTCACAAAAGGATATGTGCAGAATTATTTTCTATGCTTTGAATTTGCTATATTATGGTCCATTGATGCACATAGATTGTTGCTATCAGTATAACTAGTGAAAAAATGAAAATCAGTTCAATGTATGCACACTGAATACACCATGATTCAGAACCAGTTTGTTTCAAGAAGTAGAATGTTACAAGTTTCATAAACACCTGGATTGCAAAAACATGGACTGCACTTTCTGTAGCAATCAGGTCATCAGCCAACCTCAGCATGTTTAAAACTTCTTTACAAACATTCCTAATTCCTGGCTACACTAGTGCTTTATAACAAGCTAGTTCAATCATATAATTCATTGTTTCTCTTTCAGACTGCCTCAATCTTCTAACTAATTTTATCTCTTAACAACTTTCTTGCAGGGATGCTTCCCCTTCACTTCCTCCAGCTATAATCATCTTTAATTTTTATGACCTACTGTCCCTTTTCTGGGCTTCCTATTACGCTGTTGCAGATGCAGGTTGTCAAATGCATCTTTGTCAAACTGAAAAGTGCGACAAGGCAAAATAGCGAAGCGACTTTTCAGAGAACTCTTTCCCTGGGAAAGAATTTGTTTGGCCGCTTTTGCTACTTTGCTTTTTCAACACTGTAGTGCAAACTCGAAGTTGGTATATTTAAGTAGGGGGGTGGGGGACACAACCCCCCCCCCCCATGTTGGTGGGAACATTATGTAATGTTTTACAGGGTTTTTTTTTTTTTATACACAACAGCGATTTTTTTTCCCTTGGAAAAAAAAATTGCTGTTTTGAGCTTTCGACGTTGTAAGCTTTCACTTACATGGGGTCGATTATGTGTCGCTCACTCTTCTAAGCATGCAATATCATAATATAGACCCCTTTTGTGTGCCCTATTGCCATCTCCTGTTCCACCATTGAAAATCTTACTTGTTATGCTACCAATGTATATATATCCCTCAAATACTAGTTTGCAATTTGTTTCTCTAACTTTATACACATACTTCTTATGGAGACACCTATTCCTTTATTTACTAACAGACTTTTCTCTCTCTCTCTCATTCTGAGACTCTTTTCCAATTTATTAATAACCCTATTCTCAACTAACCACTGTCTGTCTATCCCTTTTGAAGTCATGGATTTTCCCTAATTATCTCACCTTTGTTTCTGTTCTAGCTTCACTTGTTCTCACTAGACAATCGTATTATTTCTTTGGTTACTTTGTATTATTTTGTATTTTTTATACTCGCAAAAATAACAACTTTTATAACTTTGTTATATCATAATGTACTTGTATATTTACTGTATTCTACTGCTTTGCCTTAATGTAATATGGTGGAGATTCTATCCCCGAGATGCTGTGAAAATGGGTTACTGCTCAATTGAACTTGCCAGATAAACAAATGTCAATAAAAAATAAATGTATTCATATCATGATGTCATGAAAGATGTCACTATATCTAAGTTTAATGATCAGAAAAAATGAGCAGCACATTACACTTGATATATTGTAGTAACTTAACATAAAAAAAAAAAAAAAAAAAAAATATATATATATATATATATATATATATACATATATACATTTGGTCTAATTTAGGTTAATTGATATGCTACAATAAGTCATTGATCAATTTTAGAACCAGATAGTAACTCACAATTGTCTTGCCCAGCTGCCCCCAGAAATGATTTGGAGATTATTTAAATGGTGTTGCTTTTCATAATTCTACTAATAATACTAAGCAGCCTAAGGTAAGAAATGCAATGCATTCGAATCAATTAAACCAAGAAAACTTCAAAAGATTTGAAAGACTGCTGCTGGTACTAAGCTAAACAAGTCTTTTAGTGCAAACTAAATGCATCAGAATTATAACAGGAGGAATAAAACTGCATATTCAGTCTAAATAAATTGCAACTTTAAAAATTTTTAGAAATATTTTGTTAAAATGAATAGTTCTCTGTGCAGTTCAAAACTGACACAATAGAAAAAAAAACATTTAAAGGAATTGATGCAAAAGTCATTGACAATGATTACTTCCCAGATCAAAATAGACTAATTTCTTTACCAATATATTTCTGAAACCTCACAGGCCATCACATATAAAACTGCTATAAAGCTCAAGGCAGTCCTTGGCCATCTGAACATACTTCTCAACCTGCAGACACTGAACAACTGGAGAAAGGCCCTTGAAAAGTAGGAACATCTTGCTAAAAGACTAATTAGCATAAAATGTGATTACTAAATAGTTCATAACTCTACCCATTTCCAGTAGGAATGTGGGGTACTACATAGAAACACTTGTTGAAAACAAATGAGTGACAAAAATAATGGAAAAGTTTAAGCACATTTTCTGAGAGATGGTATAACATCTGTAGACTTTGATTAACTGTATTGCAAAATTCTACCATGCAAGATCTTTTATTTTTGCTTAATAAAAAGGAAGATGTAAGTTGTGTGTCTGTTTATTTCATTGTTACCAGTAGTGTGTTTGTAATTTAGAGTGGTATTATGTGCACTACATAGCTTGAAAAATCACTTCTGATGAGAGAAATTCAGAAAAATTGTGTAATGGGGTAAATCAAGCATAAAAATAGAGATATACCACCAAAATAGGAACATCCTTTGCAAGGGTAAACCAGGCCTGTAAATAGGAACACTCCTCCAAAATAGGGACAGTTGAGAGGTCTGCAGTCTGATAAGTGGCTGTTGTGAAATATTTTAACAGGACCAGTAGTATGAAAGAAAGCTTCATGTTGAAGAGTCTTTGAATGTCCTATTACTTAAGGCAAAGCTACAGCAAACATAATCAAGGTGTCCCATCAACAGTCACTGCTGTTAGAACTGGATAAGAATTCCAGAAGAAAAGGCCAGTACCAGAAGACTGGTGCAGTCAAAATCTGAGTTTGAAAAGCCAGCCAACAATGCAAATAAATGGTGGATCAGTGCTTAGGGGACAGTGGCATCTGTAGTATGCTTCACTGACTATAGTGCAAGTATTAGATAATTCACATTATCCCTAAATGAGTATATGGTACATGGTCTAATGCTACATTGTACCTAAACTATCAAACAAAAGTGTTCTGTAGAACCAAAGGACTGCTCAAATTAAGAAAGAGCCCCACTCCTATTAATATAACTGGGCATATTCAAAAGTGTACATTGAGCCTGGCTTTTCTCTTTTTTTTTCTTGTTTTCTGTTTTTGCAGTTTACTTTTCACAGCAAAATGTACAGACCTTTTGTATACCCTCAATGCACATATTCCTTATCTTGTTAAATACGCATTCTAACTCTTTAAGACATTCAGATGATCATGTGAAAAATTTGTATGTAAGCATAACTATCACAGGCTCAGTAGATAGAAAACTAAAATTTGATGCCAGAAAATCAGAATTCTGCAGACTGCAACAACAAACCAAGTTCAAGGAATCATGTTACAGCACTGACACTGCAGTGTACAAAGGAGAGGGTGCTACACTCCCGATGTGTCATAATTCTGACCTGATGTTAAACCAAGGTCCCATCTGCCTCAGATGTGAGCTAAAGATCCGATACATGTTATAAACAATTTAGAAATACAATCTTTTGATATTTACATTTCAAATAAAAAGAAAGTTTAAAGGAAAAATGGAAAACACAAGCAAGAAACATCACCTCTCACTAGACAATCATGTTACTATGGTAGTAAAAAAAAAATCCATGTTGAATTAACATGAAGTATAATTTGCTTTTAAACTCATCAGTTGTAAACTAATACAAACATATGCAAAGTAATTTAACACAGTATAGCTTTGAAGCCTGTAAATTTAGTATTAAAATTATATATTTTATAAAATCATCGAGGGACACTGATTTTCTATTTTTCTATGAAAAAATACCCATAAAATATTGAAATTTGAACTGTTACAGTCCACAAAAAAATGGATATGTCAGAAATCTCTTACTATCTTCAGTGAAAAAGCATCTTTCCAGCCAGTCCATTGTTAATGTTATTAAACTGGCAATTAAGCATTGTTTTATAAAATGTGTATAAGTACATGTTGGGGTGAAAAGTTAAGTAAAGATAAGCTACATTGATGAAAGAGTACAATTCAGTGAACAGTCATGCTAATACTAGAGCTGAAAGAGTATGTCAAGTCCTGTGATGTTGGGGAAGATGGAACCCATATTCTTTGAAGACAGAACAGGTAATACTGCTTTAGCTGTGGCAGTGGATATTTGGGTGGACGCCATTTTGTCTGAATTATAAAAGATTAATGCACTACTATGATTTAAAGGAGAAACTGATATGAGTGATGTCTCAGTTAACACAGAGTGATAAAGCCCTGACTATAGCCTATTGGGCATTTGGTGCAGTTGGTATAGGGAGACTGGGTAAGCCTACTTCTGGTGATGGGGGTGACAGATCAGGACTGTTCAGTGCCACACCCCCTTAGAAAAGAGGTATTGATGTAAAAAGGATGGCCTAGGGGTAGGCATTTGGCCACAAAGCCACAAATACAATAGTCCTCTTTGTAAGTCACAGCTCCCACTGTGATACAAATCCCTTGCCCCTCACCCAAGGGAAGATTGGGGCACATAATAAAATAGCCTAGCACCTCAGCATTATGCCTTTCAAGACCTAAACAATTGTGCATATTTCCAAACTACCTTATACACTAAATCAATCAAACATTAAACATCAATGCTAAAACTAACATTTAAGCAATTAACCAAGCAACCTAATTAAACTCCACTAATTAATATTAGAAAGATTCTGTGCTATGGGTTTCATACTTGTGATTCACAAGGGGTTGTATATATAATTAGTTGTGTTTGTGGACTGAATTATATTGGTCAGACTAAAAGGAAGCTTAAAATGAGAATGTGAGAACATAAGGGGTTGGGAGGGTGGCCTAAAGGTTAAGGTGTTTGCCTTACAAACACAAGGTACAGGGTTTGAATCTCAATGGGGATAATTGGCTATGCTTAAAATGGCTCGCAAGGGCAGTTAGCCTAGTACTAACCTATGAACAAATTAATGATATCAAAAATAAACGAACTATATTAACCTGGATTCTGAACATATTAATATGCAACATGGAGGGAATGTTATTTAATAAAGATGAATGTGTTATTGCAAGTAAAAGTGACTTTAAGATGTAATGGATTAACTGAAAATGTTTTAAAATGTATGGAAGCAGAATTAATTGTAAAATTTCACACATTAAAACCCTATGGGTTGAATAATGAACTTGAGCGGAATGCTCCAAAGTTTTAAATATGTTGCATTTTCTGACCTATATTGTCATAAAATGTTTTAATAGAATTGGAGATAATTATTGGAGTTTAATTGGATTGATGGTTTAATTGCCTAAAAGTTTGTTATAGCACTGATGTATAATTTTTATTTGATTTAGTATATAAAGTAGTTTGTAAATGTGCACAGGTTTCTTAAATCTTTAAAGGCATAATGCCGAGGCAATAGACTCGTATATTAAAGTGTTTTTTTTCTGACCTGCATGTGATTTTATATGTGACATGTTATAACTTTTTAATGGTTTCTACAAATAATTCTTATTTTTATGGCAACTGGAATAGATGTTAATTTGTTGGATGAATTTCTGAGATTGTTGTGGTTTATGGAGAGTACCCAGAAGAGTTTGGGTGTTCTTTTTTTTTTGGTATTATCTTCAACTATGAATGAAAAAGAGAAAAAGTAGGAAATGATTTGAGATAAATGGATTAGTGTGACAGATGATCCTATGGTGAAGTTTTTAGTAGAGAGAAACATTAGGTACAGCAACGTTTTTGTCTGAGAACAACGGAAATTAAAGAAACTAATCTTACTAATACATTTTTTGTGGGATAAATTAAGAAACTGTTGCTAACTGTGACTAAAGCATATTATAATATTCTGATGCTGAAGAAATATAAGGAATTGTTGTAATACCATGGGACTTAAAAGCATTTAAAAGCCGCAGTAGTTTTTTTGACAAGAATGATGAAATGGAAAGAGTTTTTAAGGAGAATTGCATATCAGCTGCACATGGATGTGCTGTGGAATGGGTTCAGAATGTATCAAAAGGAATAAATATAAAAAAGAGCAAAATTACTATTGAAAGAGGTGGATTGTACCATCAGATGAAAGCCCAGGTGCCGGTCAGTACTACAAGACAGATGTTAAAGGAGAAGGAAGGCAAAGGAAACCTGAGAAGGACCTGGCAGATGATAAGAAGCATACTGCATTTTTGTGGTATGAAGAAAGTAAAAGATTCTGTGATAAAAAAATAGTTGGTCATGTCCAACAAGTAGAGAAAGTATTTCTATGGTTTCAGAATACAGTGACATTTCCAGTGCAGGGGAAGAATCAGAGATTAGGAGATGTGATGGAAGGCTTAAGGTGAGCTCAAATTACTGGGCGAGAACACCACCACAACAGAGACATTTTTGGAGGGGGAAATGGAATTATTCATCACAGGGAAGAAATAGTTATGCAGAACAGCACAAGATAAAATGGAAGTAAAGTATTTTCTGACATAACGTTATTGCTGGTTCTCAACAGTACTTCTAAAAATGTAACTTTTAATGGCAGTGTTGATATTGGACAATGTCCCTTGGACTTGTTTATGGATTATGAGATTGCTGGTGTTAATGGGACTTTTGCTGATGAAATGGGCTGTGCATCTTATATGATAGACAGGATATTGGAGTGTACTGACTGCACAACTAATTATATTAACTTAGAGAAAATATACAAAGTGCCTTTGTTGTAGTCAGAGCTTATTGCCAACAGCTATTGTATTTTGAGGGCTGATATACAAAGGTGCAAATTCTGTTTCACTTATGGCAACCTAGTAGTATTTACTTCACAGATAGTGGCAAGTATATTTTTTCTTTTATGATTATTCTGTGCAAACATCTAAACAAGGAGCACAAACATATAATATCATAAAAGCATAAAGATTAAAAGTTTTCAGTATCCAGCTATCTCGAAAGCCTTTTTTCGTACCAGAGAGCTTTTTTTTCCCTCTTTTTGCAGGACTGGTAAAGAGGTATATCAGGTTGTGACTATATAAAAATAAAAAATAAAAAAATGATGTTTTATAGGACCTGGGAAAAGTGCAAAAGGGGACCCAAATGGTCAGACATACAAGATGCCGAAACTGAGGCTGAATGGTTGGACAGCTGCCACTTCTGAATGGCTGATTCTTAAATATCACCTCACACAGACCATGATCACTTCTCAGTTATGTTGCCCTTCTAACCCTATCTAACAGCAAAGACCATACCAATCAAGACTCAGTTATTAGTCCATAATTTTTCAAATATTAATTTGAAAAATGAAAATAAAAGAAAAGGGACATCATCTACAACAATTGCTTTTCTCTTTACTACATAATCACATTGGTGTCACTTCCTAGGATATCAACTAACTAGGATATCTAGTCTAACTTCACTTCATGTTATTATGCACATTTAATGCTGAAAGGTGTTATGCTGAATATTTTGTTCTTACATAACAAGGTTATTATGTGAAAAATGTTAGAGTTTCATGATAAAATAATTCTGGAAGCTTGATTTCCCAAACAAAACTGGTAGTAATATGTTTGCCTGAATGTATTCATTTTGATGAGATCATGTTGTCACGTAATGAGTGCAGAGTTTTATAAGTGACCAGGAAAAGATCCATTCCTTATATAATTAACAAACTTAAAGTTATTGGTAATGTGAATGTTTAGGGTGGTGCTGATGTAATGTTCAGTGAATGTGTAATGGCATTGTAGTTTAAGTTTATGTAGAGATAATGTTGGTGGTGTTTACTGATTCCTAGAGGTTTGGATTTTCCCTACTCCAAGATGGCAGGAACATCACTGAGCTGTGAGACTGCACTGTTTATATAGGCTGATCCCATTGGTGACGAGACATGGTCAGTTGATATCCTAGGAAGTGACACCAATGTGATTATGTAGTAAAGAGAAAAGCAATTGTTGCAGATGATGTCCCCTTTCTTTTATTTTCATTTTTCAAATTAATATTTGAAAAATTATGGACTAATAGCTGAGTCTTGATTGGTATGGTCTTTGCTGTTAGAAAGGTTTAAGAATTTATTGGACATTAAGGTTTAATGGTACTGTGTAGCCTTTAACTTTGACAACCTGTATGGACATTGTGGAGGTTCAGTTTACTTTTACCTGTCTTATAGTCAGATTCTTAACACTTAATATTAAGTAGTATAGAGACAGCTTAGTGCATGATAACATTTGTTTGAGGTGCAACTATCTAAGCAATCTGGAGACAAGTTATTCTACAAAGTAAGTAACTACTAAATTTCACACAAGCTGACTTCCATTTCTGCATGTGCACATACTACCCACACATGCCAATAAATGTTTTAAGAAATTAATTCATAACCCTTCTATACACAAGACACTCTCCAGCCTCAAACCAATAGCACAGCACTGCTCACTACAACCCAACAAACATAGTATAAAGTCACTTAGTAATGAGATACAGAAGGTTTCTGACCCTAAACCATGTACATCCATTGAGTCTGTATAAACAAATGGAAATGTCATAGTAATTGATGATTCTGCTGTTTGGTGCACAGATTCTTGTCTCGTTGATCTTCGTAGGAAGAGTGTGGCATTCATTTCTTCATTTTCTTCTTCTGGTGGAAGGATTCATGGCATTTTGAGGGCTCTATGACATGGTAATGGCCAAGTGGGTGTGAATTATTTGAGATATTCAACACAGAGGGACATGTAGGGAAACATGATAGAGTTTGCAATACATATGTCCAGTGCAGACAATACTTTGAGTGATTGTCAGGCCTGCATTCTTCACAAGGATTGTCCTGTTTCCTTCATGCCATGGCTTCAGCATATTGGCTTGAGACTTTGCTGTCCCCATAAAGCCTTGCATTAGTCCATCTTCTGGAAAGCCCTATGTAGCAAACATACCTCAATATATCCCAGTCCTGATGACATTAAGTAGCTCTACTCAATGCCATAAGTTTATAAAATAGGCAGCTTGACCTACAGGTTCTCCTCTGTCTTAGACACATCCTTATCTGTGCAGTAGCAGAGGTGCAGACTCAGTAAAAACATAGCACTCCATGTACACCTGATTTCAGTAGCTATCATACATTTAGATTTATGACTGGCTGTGTTTTTGCTAGAGACCCCATTATCTCTACAGAGAAATTCCCTGTGATGGTACAGCATAGCTTATTGAGCTTCAAATCATTCTAAACAGCATAAATTACTATGCCATAGCTTGGTATAGGTCACCTTCCATGCTCCCCAATAAGGAAATCAAGTTTCTAAATATACTAGGTAAATATCTCATAAACTGCAATAATTTTATGATGCAGGATAATTTTTAGCTATTTATTGAAAGACATATGACATGAGTGGTAAACATGCCCAAAGGTTCTATAACTTAATATACAAATTAGTTAAAACAAAACATCATCCTACCCACAGGGGGTCATAATATTCTGTATTTTATGTGTTATGAAACATGACCCCCTTCTATATTCTGTCTATGTTATATATATCCACAGTCAATTTCTTAAGCATTGAAATGTCTGTTGAAATGCTCTATCAAACCATGTGGTCTTGCCTCCAACAACCTTAACTACAGACCCAATCGCCTAACTAGTTTAATTTGCAAAACCAAGAAATGCATTATATCAGACTTTAAAACTTAAATATTAAAAACCTTATTACAATGGATCCTCACTGATTCTACTTTGTTAAGGGCTATTCATGCCTACTCAACAAAGAAAACATCTTTGAGATGGTTACATCAGCTGTAAATAGCCAAGCAACTCTGTTCACACTCCATACCCGATCTGTCAACAAACTTAAGAACCTAAGCATAAACTCATATTGTGAAGTGAACAGCAAACTAGCTGTGGCACAGCTCACACATAATCAAAGTGTCTATATCTACATCTGAAAGCAAAAATATGAACAGTGGTTTCTGTCAGGGCTCTGTACTGGGAACTCTTTTATATGACATCTACTTCTCTGACCATCTACTTATCTGACCATCAGATGGATATCCCACAATTATGGCTAACTGACAGAGACACACACACACGCACACACAAACACACACACACACACACACACACACACACACACACACACACACACACACACACACACACACACATACTCTCACACACACGCACACATTTACTCAAAATTTGGTAGAAGCAGTAACAGAAAATGTTGGAGTATCCAGGCTGTCACAAGTTTCAGTAACAACAAATGTTATTAGTTGCATAAGTGTAAGAGGATACAACTGTGAATAATGTGCCATACAATGCTCAGCACCTTTCTTCAGATAAAGGGTATGCTGAGATTTCTAAGGGATGTGGGGGACCATAGGCATGAAACATTGGAGTCAGGGTATGATTTCACATGCAACCTTAGGGAGTTGTCTTTGGTAGGTCCACATCTGCATTAACTTTTCATTCCAATATAGTGTGCTGTTTTCAAAGGTATGCATGCCCTGTGCTGCTGCATTTTGGGAATTCATGTCACACTAAGTAAGCTTATACTTACTGGAGGGGATCGATACATGAAGCTTTGCCATAAGTATCAATAATTTAACTGTGACACCTGCAGGCATTGGAAGTAGAAATGTCTAGTCTAGCAGCAGGAAAATGTGTCCAGAGTGAGGATCACAAGGAATATTCTACATGTTGCTTCAGGTCTTTGCAGGAGATCCAGAAGGATACAGTAGTCATGCTGTCTTGAATGTATGACTATTCTCAGGATGACCTCCCAATCTGTCATTGTCATATTCTCATATTTAACCAGCAAAGGAGATTTTAAATGTGCTTCTATTTTCTGCTTCAGTAGATGATTAATTGTTTTATAGAGACACCACCTTAGTATTAACCTTGAATGGTAGATCCAATGGTGCAAGCAGCATCCATCTTCTGGTCAATTACTCTGACAATGTATGTGGCTAGTCTGGTCTCAGGAACTAGTCTTTTAGCCAGCTGGCTGTACTTTAGGGACAGTGGACATTTATGCCAGGTAACCCCATGTCCAGCAGCTCTTGATGGCTAAGAGTTAGGCATGTTCTCTGGGTTATTTTGCACTAAAGTCTCCAGTTTAATCTCTAGAAGTTAGGTAATTGTTTGAGATATGATAGGACCTCTTCTCATAGTTATAGGAGTGTACTCTTAAGGTACATGACCTTGTGCCAGAAACAGACCCAGTGCAGATATCTCAGGTACCTCGACCCTAAAGTCAGGCATGAATCCATGTGCTGACACCTTGCCAGCAAACACCCTGAACCTTGACATTATACATTACTACCCCACATGTCATACTTGTGCTAATACAATACTTATATAGAGAATGTTAGTGTCCTTCCTCCTATATTTCTACAGTATGTCAGCAGTCCAAGTAGCTATTTTATATATATAAGACAGGTAAAAAACAAACTTGCAGTCACCAGAGAGATATACCCCAATGTTGATTTAATTAGTGCTTCTGTTCACTTCATTAGAAAACATGAACTTCATCAAATTGATCTTACATCTGCTGTGATGATAACTTAGCAAAGATGTGCTGCATAACAGTACTATATTCCACATACTGAGCAAAAGACATACACAATGCCCACATTTAAACTGATTACAGTGTGTAATGGCAGAATGTTTCAGCAAAGACATATTAACCCCAATATTTGTTTTTTCATGAATAAAATACCTCATACCCCCCCCCCCCGGAATGTATTACAGCTGTTTCAGACTGTAACCGAATGTTCAAATAGAAAGTGCTACTTAGACAGACATTTAACATTTTGGACTTCAGGGCAGCTCAGTGATAAATATGATGCCAGCACCTTAGCCATTACAAAACATGAAATTATGGCATTTGATCTACGACATGATGCAAATGAAAAATCATTTTTCAGTACAAGTATATAGTTATTTTGCTATTGTTGAACTGGCAACTTAGTAATGCTGTATTCTAGATCAATTCTCTATTTAGAATACTGAACAAAAGTGATAGACAACAGTCCCATTGAAAAGAAAGTATAGTGAAAATGTCGGTTTGAGACAATGAAAGCACATAAAACTTAAGTACAGAAGGTCATATGTCATTGCTCTTTTGAATCTTTATTACAAAACATTCAAGCAACAAATTATGTAAACTGGTATGCTTCTGTTAGGGATTTCATTGAAATTAAACACAAAATTTGTCTGCTCTGTTTTAGTTCCTTCATTGCCAGACATTTGAACCATAAGATGCTACAATAACAATATTTATTTATTTTTTTTGTATGGAGCTATTTGACATCTTTACTTTTGATGGAATGATACCACAGTTAAAATGTTATTTATGCAAGCACCGTAGTCTGCACCCTGAGCAGAAGTCATGAACCACACCCCCATGAAAATTGAGTACAATGTAAAATATTACACTGTGAAATTATGGCATGTGAAAACCGATATTTGGTGCCTCGTTGTGTTTTCATCAAAACATATTCAGACTGTAACAAAAGCATTTTCAGCTATCAAATGCCTCTTTGAGTGCTATTCTAAATTTAGGGATTCCAGTGCCTTTAATCTCTTAATTTTGCCACAATATTTTAGCCATCTCAAACAATGTCTGTGACATATTACATATGAAGTAAAAAATCACTCTTCCTTAGAAACATACACAATTTTTTCACTTGCTATTAAATGACAACTTAATGCACATGTATTTTTGGACATTTGATTTACACTTTCTCCAAATAGGAGGTTACATATCCCACAACAGAAGCAAGATATAATGACAGTCTGAAACAGTACTACTCCTCTAAAACACTATACTTGGTACCTATGTATTAGACCATATCTCAGTTCTATTATGGCAGTTCATAATAAAAAAATAAATTAATGGATTTCTGAAAAAAATTAATTTAGTACCTATATATGAGGTCATAGGCCATATCCTATTACTGTTCAAAATACGTTTCAAAGAATTATAATTAGATACTTGAGTGTAAGTCACAAGTCAGCCATTCCACCATCGGTGATTTTACTTCATCTCAGTCAGGATTTCCATTGTTGTACATTTTTTTCAGTACATGAATTTAATATGCAGCAATGGAACTATTACCTTATCTATTGACTGCATATATTGTCAGTTACACTGAGAGCAAGTCTTCATATCTGTGGACTGCCTTTTCGCTTCTGTATATGCTGTGGACTTTGCGATTTTACTGCATATATTGTAGACCTTAATTTCACATTACCTTCTGATCAGAAGTCATAATCACTCCACATTAGAAACTGGGCATAATGTCAGTTTGTGACATCAAATATTCTCTGAAACATTAACTTAAGTATCTGTGCATGACACCATTTGCTGATTCCTTTGGGAGAATTCATACTTTTTTGAAAAACTGTAATAGGATACTGAGTACAAAACACACATAAGATTGCCATTCTACCATCAGTGATTTCATAGCATCTGAGTTGTTGTCTAACTAGCAGCATATTTTTCCTCAATTCACAGAGTTTAGGTATTACCTACCTACCTAAGAAATAACACCTTGTGTTTTTTTCTAGATCTTTTGGCATTCCTGCTGCCTGCTTACCACCAGCTTCTTTCATTATGTTAGCCCATTCATTCCTCATGGGTTTTGAAGCATTCCTGGCTCACTTGTTCCATGTCAGGCAAGAACAGATCATGGAGCCATTACTTTGGAGTCATTAGGGAATTATTTTTATAATACAACATGACCTTACTTCCAAGTAATAATATGCTCTTCCTCATCACAGCAGAGGTATTGCCTGTGCTCTCAACTACTAAAACTTGCCTGCTCCCTGACATGCTGCCTTTAGTACTACCGTACCATCATAGGTTCATAGGTTCATAGGTTCATACTAGGCTATCTGCCCTAGGGCATTTATAAGCCTAGCCAGAGTGTGTTTGGCTTTCGCCACCCATTTTAAATTAATTTTGCTATGCCTTTTTTTGAGGTTAGTATACTGTGCCTCTGTCTAACAGTGACACAGAAGTGATAGCCGGGGTAAACCTACGATCTCCCATCCACTCATCAAGATTCCTCTTGAAGAGAGTCAATGTGGGACTCTGCCTAACCTGGACTGGGATTTTATTCCAGAGTGAAGGGAGCCTCTGGGTTATGAATCTGTCCCTCCAGCATGTCCTATTTATTTCAGTGCTGAGGTTCAAGTCTCGAGCGTAGCTTGATGGGATTTGGATTTTCTGAGGTGCAGCATGTCCATTAATTCCGGGTTGGACATGGCTTTATACGTCAGGCACAGATCGCCTCTGAGCAGGCGGTATGCCACTGAGTAGAGCTGGAGTTTCTTTAACCGGGCAGCATATGGCATCTGTTTGAGCCCTTTGATCCTCTTGGTGAGGTACTTTTGGGGTCTTTCCAGTTGCTGCAGGTGTCTGGTAAGGTACATCCCAAAAGGGGCATTGTACTCAATTATGGGCCTGATGAGGGATGAGTAAAGAGGTACGATGACCTCCCTGATCTAGATGTGAATCCCTTCATGATTAGGTGGGCTATATAAAATGTTTTTCTAACCACTTTGGCCACGTGGTTGTCAAATGAGAGATTGCTATCAACTTGGGTCCCCAGGTCCCTAATGACTTCTTCTGTACTTAATGGATTACCACCTATGTGGTAATTTGTGGGCACTTTGTTTTTGCCAAAGGGGATGACTATACACTTTTTGGCATTTAGCTTGAGGCCATGGCTCTGGCACCAGTTGTCTGTTTCTATGAGGCCCTTTTGGAGGATGCTTGTGTCGGCTGGAGAGTTGATTATGGCGCCCAGTTTGCAGTCATCTGCGAACTTGGTCAGCCACAGTCCTTCCGTGTTGGCCTGTACCGCCTAGAAATATATACCGAACAAGAGAGGTCCCAGGACTGAGCCTTGTGGGACGCCACTTGTAACTGGTTTGGAGTCTGACATGGCTCCAGCAATTCTAACCATGTGGGTTCTGTCCTTGAGCCAGTTTGCAACCCATCTAGTGACATAGGGGTTTATATTTAAGCTGGTGAGCTTATCTATAATGCCCGAGTGGGGTATTGTATCGAAGGCTTTTGCGAGGTCCAGGTAGGCTGTGTGGACCACCTTCCCCTCGTCAATGGCCTTGGTGACTGTTTCAAAGAAATCGACCAGGTTTAAGATGCAGGATCTGCCCTTAACAAAGCCAAACTGGGTAGGATCCAGTGTCTGTAGGTCCCCAATATCTTTATTTATGAGGTCCATGATGATCCTTTCCATAGCTTTGCAGACCAAGCTAGTCAGGCTTATGGGCGATAGTTTCCAAGATCCGTTGAGGCACCACCTTTGTGGAGAGGGACCACTGTTGCTGTACGCCACTCTTTGGGTACATATCCTGTAGTAAGGCTAAGATTGAACAGTAGTTTTATGTTTGGGTTTAGCTCTTCTTGGAGTTCATGTAGGACGCAGCCCGGGACACCATCTGGTCCCATTGATGCTGTGTTTTTTTGCTTTGGAGAGGGCGGCTCTTACCTGAGCATCTGAGATGTCAGGGGGGGCATCACTCTGTTGGGATAGATATTTGCCCTTTTGGTGGGGAGAGGGGGGAGAAGTTTGCACTGAACTTGTCAGCTAGAATGTTGGCAATGTCTGCGGGCTCGGTGTATTTTTTGTCATTTTGGACTAATTCTGAGCATATCTGGGAATTCCCACCCAGGTTCCTAACATAACTAAAGAAAGCCTTGTGATTATCCTTAGTGTCCTGTGCAATTTTTCTCTCGAAGCTGGCCTTAGACGATTTTATGAGTGCCCGTAGTTTTTTGCTAATACCGATCAGAGATGCCTTCCCTTTTTGGGATTTTGCTCTATCATGTAGTAGCTTCCTCCTTCTATTGTATAGTTTGTTTATGGCTGGGGTCCACCAGACAGGACGCCTGCCTTTGGAGGATTGGGTCTTGGTTTTATTTGGGATTGCATGATCCATGCATTCCTGAAGGTGTTCATAGAATGCGTTTATAAAGGATTCTGCGGTCTGGGCCGTATTTTCCACAGGCCGGGGCTTTGAAGGATTTTGCCTCGGTTTTGAGGCGTGTGAAATTTGCTTTAGAGAAGTTTTTCACTGTGGTTTTCTGGGCAGGGGTGGGGTCGGGATGTGAATATCCAGTGAGATTAGTTTATGGTCTGATCTTACCAGTGAGGGATACACTTCTGGTCTGGAGCATAGTGTCCCCATGTTGGTGATGATCAGGTCCAGTATGTTTTCCCCTCTTGTGGGAGTGGTAACAAGTTGTTCCATAGCATTTGAGTTTATAAATTCTAGGAACCTTTGGGCTAGGGTGTTGGAGCTAGAGTAATGCTCCCAGTCTATGTTTGGGTAGTTGAAGTCGCCCAATATAATGGTGTTTGGAGAGACCTCCATATTTTCCAGTATTCTCAGGAAGGCCAAGTGGGGTTCCTGTGTTTGGGAGGGTGGTCTGTAGCAGGCTATAAACTGGAAGGCAGTTTTACCCAGAGTTAGTTGCACATGGATAGTCTCTGATGCTTCGTGTTGTGCCACCAACCTGGAGGTGTGGGTATCTTTGACGAATATTGATACTCCCCCTCCTTTTGTGGTTCGGTCCAAGTTTTGGGGCCGAAAAGCATGGTATGAGGTATAACCTGGTAGTGCTGGGGTGCTCTCGGGAGCCTTGAACCAGGTTTCTGTTACTGCACAGATATCAATGTTCTCCATGCTAAGGAGAGTTTTGAGTGCGTGCATCTTGAGGTTTAGACTTCTGGCGTTGAGTAGCATTACTCTTAGTTTCTTATCCCTTGTGATACCTATGGAGGTGGGTTTGTCTTTTGAGCCTTGCCTAAAAAGGCACTATGGGGTAGCAAGAGCCTTTGCCAATATCCGAAAGCCCAGGGTGACAGGTGCAAGCCGTCCCTAGCGAAGCATCGTGGCTTGTCGAGCATGTCATCCCAGGCTGACAGGCATTGGATCCCCTTTGAATGACACCAACACTTAAGCCAATTGTTGAAATTGATCATCTTGTCTTCATATTGTGGCATCATTCTTGGTGAGGGTAAGATGCTACTCAAGGTCAGGGTCATACCGGCCTGGGCTACATGCTCAGAGAGCTCCTCTATGTCTCTTTTCATGTAGTCCAGGGAGGTACGTCTCAGGTCATTCACACCAGCATGGACAATGACCGAGTCATATTTGTACTTGCCTTGGAGTGACCTGAGTGCTTGTGTTATGTGGCGGATCCTAGCGCCCGACAGGCAGCTCACCGAGACCTTCTCCTTGTTCAGCCTGGTGAGCGGGACGTCAGTGTGCCTGACGATAGAGTCACCTATTACAAGTGTATCAGGTGTGTTGTTTAGCCTTAAGGGCTGTGACTGTTCGGCATACTGGCTTTGTGAGCTATGTGTTGCACGTGTTTTGTTTTGGGGTAGCGGTTGCTTGGGTGTCTGCTTTGGAGGTCTCTGCTGCTTAGGCAGATTTTTATTTAGAGCCTCCGAGTATGTTTTTGTGTGTTTATGTGTTTGGTTTGTTGTCGTGGTAGGTCTATGTGAGACTGGAATTGTAGTGAGTGTGGTTTCCTTCTCCTCCAGACTGGTTACGCTAGTACTTAGTTGAGAGAGCTTAGCCTCCAGTTTGGCTATATGGTTGCATCTCTCACATGTGTTGAAATTTGTTGGGAGGAGGAGAGGGTTGTCTGTGTACATGAGGCAGTTGTAACATTGCCTCAAGATTCCCAGATTCACCAGCTGGACCGGAGAGGAGATTGACAACTGACCTTTGGACATGCTAGAATAGTATTGGGAATTCCTTTATAATTGAAAAAAAGGGCCAATGGGGAACAAGGTACTCAAGGGGAGTTTGTGAGGGTGTAGTGCTTTTAATTTTTTAGAGCTGACTTATATAATTGCTTTAGTGAGCAAGTGCCAGGTAACTTAAATGCAATGTGTTACAGGTAACTTAAATGCAAAAACGACAAACAGTAACTTTCTTTCAAGTGAAACAAGGAAATAAGTACAGTAAGCAATGCAGATATCACTAGGGATCCACAGAAGTGCTAAAAGGCCACGTTTTAGGTGGAATTAGCGTTCAATATCCCTCAGTCAATGTAGCCTACTATCAGGGAGTCTTGCCAAGCCATTTCCCTGGAACTCCAGGTTACCAAAGGGGTAGGAGCCACCATGACCCACCCACCCATCTGAGTGCATCAGTGTTTCTCATCCATTCCACCTAGCCCTTCCTGAACCACTAATCTATCTCTGGTCATCTGGCTCACCACTTGTGAGCCTAATTACAAGTGTTGCTCAGCTGCCTTCATTTCACTTGAGTTTTGTCATTCTATGTGTGCCTTGTATCTGCATCACCACAGCTGGACGTGACAGTGCCATGCCTTTATGCTGTGTCCTCATAACACACAACACAGCTGTTGAGTACAATACTAGGGTACATTACTAGGTGGGTTTGCTGTAATTTGTATTTGTATATTCACTTCAGGTGAATTAGTGAATAGTTCTGCATTTCACTGATTTTTATCTGTAAACTTTCTTTGGCAAAATGGCACCCATTCTGTACATTACATCAATAAAGGTATCATAGCTTGGTGGCTAACCTAATGAATCAATTTAATGACACAGGTCTGACTCACATCCAAGACACAATATACTGCTCAGTTCAGCTGATGCTAGTCATGTTGAGTAGATCTCTGTGGAAGCAGGTAACCGGTATGCACATGCACACAGCTTTTGTAGTTCCCAAGCAGCACAACTTTGTACTGTGAAGGTTTGGCAGTGCACCATTACTGCGCAAACCTCTCAACCTCTTAGAGCAAGGAATCTGGACAAAGCCACATATGAAAGTGGGACAAAGGCCCAAAAATAGGGACAGATTTTAAATATTGCTCTTACAAACTTGGAAAGTTTATAGAATAACAAGTATTGCATTAGTCTGAATTTTCTGAAGGGTACAAAGTCTGAAACTCAAATCTCTGTCATTATTTCCAAACTTTAGTCTTTAACGATTTGCCACTAATTTGCCAGAAAATCACAATTTTATGAAAAATGGACCAAAAATATGAGGCAAAAATCTGGACATTCTGCAAAAATCTGTATAGTTGAGAGGTACGTATACTGCGCTATGATTCAAATCACGTTTTCCAAATGTTTGCCCATTCACATGGGGCTACCATTTTGCCTGTCAGGTTGACCTGTGTAGTGGGTATAGTATCTTCAAGCACTGTTAACTGCAGATCTCCTGCCTGGTGTGCTAGCAAAGGCAATGTTTTCTTCTCATTTTTTAATATAGATGTTTCTAAATTACTGCGGTAGAGATAGGATGGCCTCCTATGAATGATGGATGCCTGGCATGAGCTTGCCAGGATGGTAAATGATAATGGCATCAACTCTTCTGGTGACCAGTGCTGAAATTAGGGCATTGACCTGCCTGTTGGAATAAATAAGATATATGTGTTTTGCCAAAACCATTAAAATACTTGAAAGTTTTACCTTTTTCCTAGATAAGAATATATTTTTGTTTCTGATATCATATGAACACAGTAATGATATGATTCAGATATATAAAGAATTGTCAGATCTCTGTCAGCAGTCAGAGGCAGTGGTTAGGAAGAGAACACCAGCCATGTATTGTAATCATCTATCTACTTGCTGTGCATACTTTCTTTTGCATTACCCAAGGACAGGAGTTGATCAATGCAGGATGTTACAGTAGTTGAGAACTGCTCTGCTTGTAGCATGATGTAGCAGACTGCATATTCCATGTCTACCACCCCAATATGTAACTGCCACTGTAAATGTGCTATATCTGCAAAGTAAGTTGTTCTTTTTTTTCTGGTTTATCTCCAGGTCCATTTGTGGTACAGGATGTAAAGCAGTGGTAGTCACCTCAGTTACGCCAGCTAATGCCCCAGGAATTGGATCATCTGTGGTCACTAGGTCTGTGTCACAGCATAAGAATAGAGGAGACTATACCGAATGTGACCTGGAGAAATTGCATTTTGCATTTGTGACCACTTTTCAGGAAAAGGGAGGAGCCCTCCCTTGATTTTCTGACATCTGTTGCAGAGGATGACACAATCTACATGCCCCAGTTTAGTGGAGCACCTCATTCCTTAAACAGCTCAGTCCCATGACTGGTAGGCCAGACCATGATGCCAGAAAAGGCACATCTAGTTCATGACATCAGTCACAGATTTGACAGATGGTTAGGTGTCACCCTCTGGGGCTTCTATTGTGGGATATGTAACCTCTTGTTTGGGGAAACAGTGAATCAAATGTCCAAAAATAACATGTGTATTAAGTTGTTATTAAACAGAAAGTAAAAAAAAAAATCATATTTATTTCTCAGGAACCATGATTTTTGGGGGGGTGTTGCCCTCTTGGCCAACCTACCACCTGGCCATAATCCCTGCCCCAGACTCTATCCAGGGGTTCCAACCCATTTTGATGTTGCCCAAATCTTGATAAATGGCCACCCCTCTTCATCTCTAATTGTCACCGTCTGTCAGTCTATGTCTGTCTAGTACTGTCCCCACCTTTTGTATGTAAAGTACTCCTGTCTGTCTGTCTATATTTTATATTTCCCTGTTTGCCCCTGCTACATTCTCTTCTCCCTGTATCCATTCCCTTACCATCCCTTTCTGCCCACCCCCCTGTCATTTCTTTTTTTATACTTAATGGGGACTCCCTACATCACAAAAAAAATTGTCTTTCCTACCCCTACCTGCTGTACCACAGGGTTATCCTTGTATGTTTTCTTCTGCTTGATATATTCACATTTCAACTTTCCTAGCTCCCCCATTCCTTCCTATTTCAGTGAAACAGAGCATCCCAGCTCTACCGGGCTACAACTCATACCACACATTTCAGCCACAGAACATGGACCAAAACGCAAAAGGAGGGGTGTATCCATATTCATCAAGGATACCGACACATCCAGGTTAGTGGCTCAGCATGATACCTCTGAGATCATCCATGTGCAACTAACATCGGGCAAATCTGCAATGTAAATTGTGGCCTGCTACAGATCACCCTCCATGATCAAAGACCACCACTCTGCCTTTCTGGAGACACTGGAAAACATGAAGGTCCTACCAAACACGCTGATATTGGGTGATTTCAATGACCCTACCATTAACTGGGAAAACTACTCAAGTACAAACTCCCAGGTCCAGCACTTCCTGGAATTTATAAACTCAAATGCCCTGGATCAGCTGGTAAACTCCCCTACCAGAGGTGAAAACATATTGGACCTGGTCATCACCAACATGGGCAGCAGGTGTTCCACACCGGAGGTCAACCCGTCACTGGTTAGATCAGACCATAAACTAATCATTCTGGATGCCCACACCACACCACCACCCCCAAACAAGGAAACCGCAGTGAAAAACTTTTCTATAGCAAACTTCACCTTACTTAAGACAGAGGTGGTAAGTTTCACAGCCCCCATGCTAAAGGATAACAGTGTCCAAGATGCAGGAACCTTTACAAATGCACTCTATGAGCACCTACAAGGATGCATGGATCATGCCATCCCTAGCAAAGCCAAGACTCACCCCCCCCCCCCCAAGAGAAGGAAACCAGTCTGGTGGACCCCTGCAATAAACAGGCTATACAATAGAAGGAGGAAACTAGTTCAGAAAAACAGTAAATCCCAAGAAGAAAAGACATCCCTGATCAGTATATGTAAGAAACTAAGGTTCCTCATAAAATCATCCAAGGCTAACTTTGAAAGAAAAATAGCCAATTATTTGAAAAATAACCACAAAGCCTTCTTTATCTATGTCAAGAATCTAAGTGGCAACTCTCAGATATGCTCTGAGCTAGTGCAAGATAGCAGAAAATATACTAAACCTACTGATATTGCCAACATCCTGGCAGATAGATTCAGTGCAAACTTCACCCCCCCTCTCACCCCCAAAAGGGCCCACAACAATACCGGAAAAGTGTAGTGTCCCGAAAATCACAGACGCACAGGTAAAAACAGCCCTTTCAAAAGCCAAAAGCACAGCATCAATGGGGCCAGATGGTGTCCCAAGCTGTGTCTTGCACGAACTGCAGAACGAACTAACCCCCCACCTAAACACATTGCTCAACCTCAGCCTCTCCACAGGCTATGTGCCCATAGAATGGCACACAGCAATGGTTATTCTGCTCCACAAAGGAGGGGCCACAACTGACCCTGGTAACTATCGCCTCATAAGCCTGTCTAGCTTAGTCTGCAAGGCTATGGAACGCATCATCATGGAACTCATTAACAAAGACATTGGGAGCCTCCAAACATTTGACTCGACCCAGTTCGGTTTGTTAAGGGCAGATCATGCCTACTAAACCTGGTTGACTTTTTCAAGACAGTCACCAAGGCCATAGATGAGGGGAAGGTGGTTCACACAGCCTACCTTGACCTCGCCAAGGCTTTTGATACCATTCCCTACTAGGGAATTATAGAAAAACTCACCAGCCTGAACATAAACCCCTACATCACGAGATGGGTTGCCAAATGGCTTACAGACAGAACTCACATGATAAGAATAGCAGGCTCTAGGTCTGATTCTAAACCAGTCACAAATGGTGTCCCACAAGGCTCGTTCCTGGGACCCCTAATATTTAGCATGCACTTCTCAGAATTACAGGCAAGCACAGGAGGACTATGGCTAACCAAGTTCACCGATGACTGCAAACTGGGAGCCATAATTGACTCTCCGGCTGACACAGACATTCTCCAAAATGGCCTTACTGAGACAGACACCTGGTGTCAAAGTCATGGTCTCAAGCTAATTGCCAAAAAATGCATAGTCATCCCATTTGGGAAAAATAAAACACCTATGAATTACCACATAGGTGGCATCCCCCTTAATACAGAAGAGGTAATAAGAGATCTGGGGACCCAGGTTGATAGTAATCTCTCCTTTGACAATCATATTGCCAAAGTAGTTAGGAAATCCTTCTATGTAGCCCATCTAATTACTAAAGGGTTTGCATCTAGAAATAAAGAGGTTATAGTGCTCCTCTACTCGTCACTTATCAGAACCATCATAGAATACAATGCCCCATTTGGGATGTACCTCACAAGACTTCGTACTGCCAACAACTGGAAAGACCACAAATGTACCTCACCAAGAGGATTACTGGCCTCAAACATATGTCCTATGCAGCCCGACTGGAAAAACTCCAGATGTACTCAGTGGGATATTGCTTACTCAGAGCTGATCTCTGCCTGACTTACAAAGCCATGTCCAACTCAGAACTGATGGGCATGCTCCACTTAAAGAAATCCAAGTTACTGTGAGCCACACACTCTAGTAAGCTAAACCTCGCCACAACAATAAATAGAACATGCTGGAGGGATAGATTTCTGTCACAGAGACTCCCCATGCTTTGGAACAAAATTCCTAACTACATTAGGCAGAGCCCCTCACTAACACTCTTCAAGAGAAACCTTGACGAGTGGATAGGTAACAGAAAATACACCCCTGGGATCATTTTATTGGCTCTTCTTGACATAGGCTCAGTTAATTAATCAGTGGGGTGGCGAAAGCTGACACACTCTGGCTAGGCTTATAAATGCCCTCGAGCAGATAGCCTAGTACCTATCTATGATCCTATGAACCTAAGAAAAAAAAAATAAAAAGAAAAAAAACATAAAATAGACTCTTGTTCAAATAAACTAATAGATTCAGAGGTAATAAGAATGTAAGGCACGTGTGCTGTTACACAGTAAACAAGTGGGAAGACAAGCATCAGGATACGCATAAGAGCTGATTGCTGAAGGGGTATATCAGCATATGCAACTGAAGGACACAGGCCCAGAAATAAATCTGCTGAAGCCATTGCAAGACTTATTTGACTAATGATTGCTCATAAACAAAAGTACGGTGGAAATGCATCTTCAAATTTAATGACCGTTATTAAGAAAATCAAGGCTTATCTGTTGATTAGTATTTTTCAGGCATGTTATGCTATTCACATGCTATAGGAGTTTGTCCTGATTCTTACACATTTTACATACTTAGTATAACAACTAGCAAAACAGCAGGCATTCTTTCATTTTTGAGAATTGTTTATTTGATCAGTTTATTTAAAACTTTACCTGCTTGCTTAAAATTAACAAAACAATTGCTGGCATTTTATTTTATTTGTTGTTTATATTTATTTATTTGCTATTTAAGCAATGTCAAACACTGCACACCCAACTGAAGTCAATGACTTTAAAACAATTATTTAAGTCACATTGTGATACTTAGTCCAAGTCACATATTATAGAGTAACTGTGCAAGTGGGTGAAGTCAGTCTTTAATTCAGTTAGTTTAGCACTGCATTATCAATGAAGGCACTGGGTCAGATACCAAAAGAGTTGCACTCAATGTTGCCTGCCCTAATTCCGAAAGACTTGCTCTCAGTGTAACTGACTTACTTCTTTGTAAGGCCTATCTATAAATAGGCTTATTTACAACAGGGACCTGATTCCAAAAACCTGCTCTCAGTCTGCTTTCAGAGAGACTGTTCATTTACACCGAGAGCAAGTCTATTGGAATTGGGGCTAATAAGTTGCAAAAATTCTCTAGTTTTATTAAATACCTGTTTGACTAGCAAATTCTCAATGACCAGAGGAGAATCATAACTATTTTTTGTCTGAATGTATTGCTACTAATGCTGGTTTCTCTTAATATTCCTCAGATTAAATATAATGTATACTTTAGAACAATATTTTGTATGCAAATCATCTTTTCAGACTGCAGTCACAAATGTTGCACTATCAAGTAATAAAAGTGTCAGTTTTTATCTCTTTAAAAAGATGCATATGTTTAGGACTTGTATAAATCTGGGCAGAACACTGAAACAGTGGCTATTGTTTCTTCATCTCATCTACAGTAACCAGGGTTTGATTCTGGCCTGCAGCAGTTAGTTGAACAGAGTTTATATTTACTCCATACATCTACGATAGGGTTTTTTCTGGGTGCTCTATTTCCCCATAATTCTCAGAGTTATGCTACTTTGACTGAAGACTAAAAATTTGTTCATAGCTTAATATCATAAAACTTCTCTCCCAGTGATTAACCTGTAAAGGAGTATTTGAATTAGCTGGCATAACCTAACAAAGTGAAATATATAAACATATAAAATGCAAAACATTTGCTGTAAACAAAGAGCAGCATTTCATTAACTTTATTAACTTTATTATTACAGAGAAATTGATTTCCTGCCTCAACATGTACACACACACACACACACATATATATATATATATATATATATATATATATATATATATATATATATATATATATATAGATAGATAGATAAATAGAGAGAGAGAGAGAGGGAGAGAGAGAGATGGGGGATTATTTTTTTAATTTCTTAGATAAGTCAAACGACTTGAAAGGTCACATTACAGTGTACAGCTATCTGGGTTAAAAATACAACACATAAAACATTGTATATAGATAAATGTTTCATATTTTGTTTATTTGTCAGTAAGTCAAGTGAACTCTTCCAAAGACTGTTTTTTCTGCCATGACCAGAGTCTAAATATTAACAAAGTAGTGACCCAATTCAAGTGTAACTTGGACAATTGTATGGGGTACAGGAAATTCATCCCTGATTTGACACCTATGTCTCTAAAGGGCACATGCAGCCTGTAAATAAGTCATCTCCCAGATGTACCAGAACTTGTCAGAGATTTGGGATGCATGACTAGGCTTAAAATGGCCCTTGTGGTTGTTAGCCTAGCACACACCTATGAACCTATAAAAATGAAAATATGCATTATACCCAAAATACAAAGGCAGCATGTCTGTATTAATGCATACTACACTACAATGGATTAGCATGTGCTTTAGGTAAAAATGTTAGCAGCACGGTGGATGATAATTCTAGTAGCATAAAAAGCATATTCATAACTACGCTCTTCCCTCTTAGAATCTCATGCTTTTTCTGATTGATTAGACTTGCATCTAATATCCCTCTGAGTGTTCCAATTAAAAAACAGTTTTGTTACTCAACTACAGTCTGACACACCAGAAGATACTGAAAAGGTAACACTGCTGAAAACAGAAGTCACAAAATTGTACTGGTCATATAAAAAATGCCATTATTTAGTTAACTTTTCGATGTGTCATTTCTTGTACTTTATACTAATTATAAAACTTGCTGTGTGCTACTTTCTGAGGTGGTGCGTAGTATCTCTTAGTGCTGTACCCTGAAAGTTGTCACACTGAATACAAGAAAAGAATATTGAATGTTGTTCTAAAGTTTGGTGCCCTATAAAACAAAGGTACGCTACATGAAATCTAACAGCAAAATCTAAAGGTAACCTGGAATTAATGCAGATGTCACAAATTTTCTCCAGGAATTATTGCATCTGTAAAGCTCTAAGCAAAATCAGGTCATTTGATACATACTAAAGAAATATAATGAAGTATGGCATTGATTTTAAATCTATATTACAAGGTAATGCTAGGAAATAAGAAAGGCATAAATCAAATGCTTACTGAAGGTTTACCTACAGGTGGCCTAGATGAGATTCCCTGTGTATGACGCACGCAAGGCTCGGGATACCGGGAAACACAAACACAGATCCCTGAACTGTCTTTTAATGCCTGCTGCTCCTTTAGTACCTTGAAACCAATCACCAAATTATTTTAATTCAGTTTTAAGATAGAACAGTGAGAAAATGTAACAAATTATAATAATATGTTGTATAATGTATATACAGACTTATCTTAGCCTTAAACAATTCTGAGCAAAAATAAAACAGATTTTTTTTTGCTGTTCTCCTACCTGTAATATGATAGATTGCCCTTCCACTTTAACTGTGGCATCCCCCTTAACCATTATTTATGCATTGTTCATATATTTATGCATTGTTCACATATTTATGATCTTCATATATTTTTACCCACTGGCTGAGTGAACGGCCTTTCCTTTATCTGGAGAAGGTGAAGCAAATCAAGACATTGTCACACAAAACAATATGCCTTTACAAAGCTCATCAACATGATACAGTTTCAACCCCTACCTCTTAGGAGACCATCAGACGGCCCTGAGATTAAACCTAACAAAACAAAAAGTATAATAAAATAATTACAATTATTTACTGATTATCAGATTCTCAAATGTATGCTGCGGTGGTACAGCAGTAGCTGTGTTGCCTCACAGCAAGAGGTTCTCCTGTTCGATTCTCAGCTGGAATGCGTTCTGTGTGGAGTCTGCATGTCCTCCCTGTGGTCGAGTGGCCTCCAAAAGACATGCGTGAATGGACTGAAGGTTGGATGTTGGGCTGGCAACTCGGCACCATAAAAATCTACTGCTAATCATTAGTGGACCGGAGTTCTGCTGTGGCGACCCCTAACCAGGAAAAGCCGAAAAGACAAACATTCGATTCTCAAATATACATAAATGCATTCTAATGTAAATAGCATTCATAATTTTGATTCCAAAAAAATTCATTGTTGTCAGAAGAAAAGTATGCTCACCTTGTTTTAATTGACTCTTTCATTATGATAAAGGACCTTTTCCTCTACAACACCATGTTGAGAGAAAAGCATTCTAAATTGAAATGCTGCAGGTTTGTCCAATGACAATCCAAATAAGTATGGGGTCGTGCCTTAGTGGGTGTAGGAAGTCACCATGTATGCCATGGCATAAACCTTTTTTAAACTGGCATATTAATCAGCATTTGTCATTATATATTTTGTTACATTATCCTGTTTCTCAGAATGGTTCTCTCTCTAAATTTATTTATTTTAAGTCTGGACTTTTTGAGATTGTGGGTAGAGCTACATAAGTGGGAAGGTGCAATGATTAGAAGCTGACATGCTGTTTTAAAAATCCTGACTATGAGCATGAATCCATTTACTATGAAGGAAAGGATAACAAAAAATTAATAAAAACAGAACTAAATGAGTAGGGAGTTATTCTTAATTAAATGGAACAAAAAATTCAAGTCACACATTTCTTTACATTCATGCATTGTTTAATTCTCTTTGAATATCATCATTTTATTGATCACCACTAATCAAATGCAAAATGAAAAGGGAGAATAGGAAGTGTACTAATCTGAAATGAACATGCTGCTCTATGTTTCAAAATGTAATAACCAAAAACGTATTTGAAATACAGATATATTACTACAGAGCAAAACAAAAAAGTATAATTAAGCCACAAAGTGGCATAGAGGGAAAAATGCAGTAACTATGGCCCAGGTGCACCTGCTTTAAGCACCTGCTTTAATTAGTAGTTCTGGCATCTGAGGAATGTCAGAAGGAGGATGGGATGGCCTAATCTGGATAGGGCTTTCAACTCGATGCTTCTTGAGCTAGATCCCTGGTGGAGGCTGGGACATGCAAAACCAATGTTGTTCTAAACTGGGAAAAGGTGTTAGACTTGGCTGAGTCACTGCAGAAGTGAACACATGCAAACATGTATAGGGAAAACAGGAAGTTAGAGCAAAAATAAAAATACCCCTTGGCAGCAACATGATGTATCATATAGGATACCTTGATCTCCCCAGTAACTCCAAGCAGGAGTCAGACTAAGTATGGGAGTGGTATGGGAGAGCCTGATTGACTCAGTAGATTCAGAAAGGCACCAACTGTAGTCCATGGTCTGCTGTGAGAGACAAAAATAGAAATAACTAATTTATTTTCATAAATGTTTGTTATTACAGGCAGTTATATGGAAATTGATGCAAATAAACTACCTTTGTGTGCTTCATTAATAACAATTGTTCAAAAGTAGAGGTCATTTAATATGTAAGCGAAGCAAAAGTAGAAGATCATTCCACTTCTTTCTTCTGGAAAATCCCCCCACTATGTTTATCTCACAGAGACTGAGACTGCATATCAAACACCTGGATGCATGTTAGCAAAATAAAGTTTGTCAGCTTCCTGCTTCATTCCAACATGTCTTCTCAGTAGCATATCGTTCTCTCTCTCTAGTTTTCCAGATTTTCCTCAGTTGCTGTGATATTAATAGACAAAATACACCCTTCTTTCATTATGTGTACCCATGCAGCTCAGCATTTATGTGTGCCATAAGTGGAATACTTAGGCAAACATGAGTGTTTTATTATGGGGGACCCCAACAATGTGATGCATTATTCTACGCTACCCATTGTTTAACTTCTAGTCACACTGATTGCAGTAATAATATCAGAGGGACACTGACTACTATCTTTGTCAGGTATGGGAATGGTCATTTTCTTTGGCTTTTCTTGGAATACAGCCAGCCAAACCTGGTTTCATTAGTGGCCTGGATAATGCAGGAATTGTATGGTTAGTGAGTGGAATGAAAATGGAGTGCCTGCTTACATCAATTTGAGGAAGAAGGTTGGAATTTACATATACAGAGTGCAGATTACTGATTAAATTCCTGGGACTACCGGAGGAACTTTTCCTTCAAGGTGACAGGTTGTTTTAGTGGATGATTCTTGCAGAAACAGAAGAAATGAGCCTTGTGTACACCCATTACACAATGTCCTTTGGGATACTGTGGTCATGCAGAAGCAGAGATGGTAGGCTTAAGGAAAATGTACATAAGTAGACCTACAAATATGATGATGACACTGCTCCTGCTGTTTTCCCCTTATCCCTAGGAAGAATGAATGGGTCATAAGGCTATAAAATGTGTCGTGGGGAAGGAGGCTTGATGGCCACTAGCAATCAGGTAGCAAAACAAAAACCACTGTCATCAGCATATAGAGAAATCTAGCATTTAACTTTTTATGAACTAGGTGGAAACATGGTGAATGTTCAACTTCTACCAAATCCATAATCAAAGGGTTGGCACTGAACACAAGGTCTGTATCTGCTTGGCAAGATCTCAGTCAATAATGAGAAATTATGATCCTTGCAATCTGCAGATACCGTGAGCTGAGCTTCAAGTCAAGCTTAAAAATAACACATCAAGAACAGTTTAGAGTATCTAGTCCTGCTGCATCTTTTTAACTGTTAGTGGAACACAAGTACTCAGGGAATATTTCAGAGACCTGTGATAACCATGAAAACTCCATTTAGGTAATCATTTATTTATTTATTTATTGACATTTGTTGACCGGGAATCTTCACTGGGTGAAGGATTCATTTTCAGTGGTGGCCTGGGGAGAAAAGCTCCAGAATTAATACAGAGAAAAAAGTAATGATTTAACAATATTGATAGACATATATTACAATACTTATAAGACTTATAAAATTTAGACAACAGTTGGTAATCAGTACATAATATAATCACAGATAACTAAAATACAGTCCAGTACATGAGTTCATTATTCAATTTTTGCATTGCATAATAAATGTCAGTTATTGCAGAACAAATAGTGGTACTTTAGCTGCATTACAAGCATAGTTGTAGTCATTTGAACAGTGGATGTAGATTAATAATAATTAGGGAAAGTTTTACAGTGGCTTGATTGTTTGTTCTCATATAGCATTGCAAAACAATGGAACTCCTTATCCTCCCATATTACCCAAACAGACTGTACAAAGGCATTTAAATCAGCATTAAAAACATATTTCCTAAATAACCTCTCTTGACTGCATAACATTGTCCAGCTTTTTTATTGGGTTTGGTTACACTTAATAGCAATTTGTTGGAGGATCTAAGTGTACGTATATAAGTTTGTAGTATAGAGGAGAGTGCTGGGCAGGTATTTGGTTTATACATTAGTTTATGGGCTAGCATTAACTGAGCATAACAGAGGTAGTTGGGGAATTCGAGCCAGTTCATTTCCAAGATTGCTTGGCAGTGGTGAGAGTGGTTAGGCTTTCCTGAGGCAGATTTAGCTATTTTATAGTAGCAAGATTGAAGTTTGTTGCTGAGGGATGAGAGAAAGTTAGTAAAGATGGCATTACCGTATAGAAGGGAAGGGATAAGCAAGGTATTTGCGAGTTGTGTTTTGGTGTAATTGTCTAAGTAGAGTTTATGATGATAAAGTTTGCCTAATTTAAAGTGTGTTATCTTTATTGTGTTAAAAATGTGTGATTCAAAAGTGAGTTTGTCTATTGAAATGTCTAGTAGTTTGACAGATTTTACTACTTCTATTTCTGTTCTGTCTTTAGAAAAGATTTTGAAATCTATATCTGGTGGTTTTGAAGAGAATAGTAGAACTTTAGTTTTTTTTTGGCATTTAGCAGCAGTTGTGCATTATTTAACAAGAATTCTATTTCTGTAAATGCATTTTGAGTAACAGTGAGGAGGTCAGAGAAATTGTTTGAGGTAGATATTATTGACAAATCGTCGGCGTATTGGATAATATTACCTAGTTGGGAGGCTTTATGAAGGTTGTTGATAAAGATATTGAAGAGTAGTGGTCCCAGAATGGAACCCTGTGGGACTCCTATGCTGTTTGACAGATAGTCAGATTGGATGTTATGCCATCTTACTGATTGTTGCCTTTTGTTTAGGTACGACGTAAACCAATTGAGGGATTTCAGGGAGCAACCAAGTTTTTTTAGTTGGATTAGACATTTAGTATGTGATACTGTGTCAAAAGCCTTTGATAGATTTAATAAGATTACTGAAGTAGGGTTACCAGTATCTAAGGTTTTATTGACAGTATCAGTGAATGAGAGTAGGGCTGTAATAGTGCTGTGACATGGGCAGAAGCCATGTTGGGTGGGAGACAGCAGATCATTTTCCAAGAGGTATTTGAGTAATTGTATCTGTACACATTTCTCAAGGATTTTGGATAATGGGGAAAGCATAGAGATGGGGTGATACTTTGAGAGGTCATGAGACTTTCCACCTTTGTGTCGTGGAGTAATGATAGATTTTTTCCCATAAATGTGGGATATAACATTCTAAAAGAAAGCAATTTATAAGAATGCTAATTGGGTATGCAGTTGCACTAAACTGCTGTTTGTACCGAAGCTTAATCCTTTGCACTTTGAGGTAGTGACTTTACTGGCTGAAACACAAGGACTCTAGGAAATCTGGCACAAACTGTCGAACTACATCTCCAATAACAAGTAATCAGGACAAACCCTATATTCAACAACAAGTCATTAGGTCAGAATCCTACACACTGACAATATGAGCCAGCAACATTTACAATGAGACAGCATTTTGAAACAACTGCCCCCCAACCCCCACCCCACCTCCAATTTTGATTATGGGCAGGCATGTGGAATACTTACTTCAGCAGTTTAGAGTAGTCAGTCAGTAAACAAACTGAAAAACCCAAGGAGCTCTGGCAAACCATACTAAAGTCAAAAAATACATACAGACTATAAGCAAAGAGAAAAAAAATATCAGGAACTTAAGCTTGACATTGTAGGATGAAGCTTGTTTGAATCTCATATCCTAAATGCTGTTCACTAAACTGCCAGCATAATCTACTCTCCTGACACCTTGAAGTAACTCTTTTTACACTAGCGTACGTTGTTGTCTTTCAATACATGCCATTACCTTTTTGTATGCCTGAAATTCATACCAACACTGGAACTCAATTTCTCTTCCTGTCTGTCTGTCTAGCTATATATATAGCTATATAATCTATTTGGATACTTTTACATTACTTGATCTACTTACACTATTAGCTTTAGCAAGTGAGATATCAAGGCCACAATTTTCTATCATTAAGAACATTTCTCTCATATCATACAATATGTCATGGTCACTTTTCATAAACTCTTACCACATCACAGTGTTTTTCTTTGTAATATTTATTGAAAACAACTGTGTGTGTGTGTGTGTGTGTGTGTGTGTGTGTGTGTGTGTGTGTGTGTGTGTGTGTGTGTGTGTGTGTGTGTTTGCTTGTGTGTGGACAAGCATCTGTGTGTGTCTTTGTGCTCAGATGTACTTGCGTGTGTATGCATGCATGTGTGCATATGTGAGTGTGTGTGTCTGCATGTGTGCGTATATGTGTGTGTGTGTGTGTGTGTGTGTGTGTGTGTGTGTGTGTGTGTGTGTGTGTGTGTGTGTGTGTGTGTCTGCACATTTGTGTGTGCATGTGAGACTTTGGGCCTGTGTGCCAGTGTATATGGACAAGAGTTTGTATCCCACTTCCTAAATATTGTAAATATGTGTGGGGATGGTGTTATGCTCTGTGGGCTACTCATTTCTTTCAACTTCTGGCCTTTATGTAGGTCAGTGTTTGAAGCCTTTCTCACAGACAGATATTATTTTAATATTTGGTATTCAGAGTTATGCTCTCTCTGAATAGATTGGGAACAAAATTTAATTCTTATAATAAAAAAGAAGTGGAAAAAGAAGTACACTGCACTTATTACTGCTTGTTAGTAGCCTTCTAACTTACTGCCTTCTGCACTTGTTTTTTAGTCATTTGTTAATTTAATTGCATTTATTTGAACTGTATTTGCCGTAGTGTTGCTACACACTCTGGTGTGCTGGCCTGCACTACAATTTGAATTGTATTTACTGCTGTTTTAGCTGCTTTTCTGTAAAAAAAAAAAAATGTTAAGCTTGTTTCCTGCCTTTCCTGTAACTAGTCAAGTCCAGATACAGACTTGCTGTATCCAGGACTGTTGGTAAGCTTCTGAGCCCCCCAATCCTTTCTGTGTTGGAGGGAAGCCTTCTAGCTTATCAGTGGGAGTGGTAAGCACTAGGTAGCCTATCTACCATGGGAATAGTGGGTTTTGGCCCTGAAATTGTAGTTCATTGGCCATTTGGGCAGTTTTTCCATCTCTTTCTACTTTCTGGTTATAAGCCCGTTTTGCATTTGGTCCCTGCCTTTCCTATAACTAGCATAGTCCAGGTACAGATTTGCTGTATCCAGGACTGTTGGTAAGTTTCTGAGCCCCCCCCCCCCAAGCCCTTCTGTGTTGGAGAGAAGCCTTCTAGCTTATCAGTGGGAGTGGTAAGCACTAGGTAACCTATCTACCACAGGAGGAGTGGTTTCTGGCCCAGAAATTATAATTTATTGGCCGTTTGGGAAGCTTTTCCATCTCTTTCAACCTTCTGATTTAAAAGTCTGTGATTGCAATTGTTTCCTGCCTTCCCTGTTACTAGTCTAGTCCAGGTACAGAATTGCTGTGTCCAGGACTCTTTGCAAGCTTCTGAGCCCCCCAAGCCTTTCCATGTTGGAGGGAAGCCTTCTAGCTTATCAGTGGGAGTGGTAAGCATCAGGTAGCCTATCTACCACAAGAGGAGTGGTCCCTGGCCCAGAAATTGTAGCTATTGACTGTTTGAGCAGTTTTCTTTTCCATCTCTTTCAACTTTCTGGTTTGAAAGCCGCACTTGTGCCTGTTTCCCACCTTTCCTATAACTAGCCTAGTCCGGTTCCAGAGTTGCTGTATCCAGGATTGTTAGTAAGCTTCTGAGCCCCCCAAGCCTTTCTGTGTTGGAGTGGTAAGCACTAGGTAGCCTATCCTCCATGGGAAGAGTGAGTTTTGGCCCAGAAACTGCAGTTTATTTGGCCGTTTGGGCAGTTTTCCATCTCTTTCAACTTGCTGGCTTAAAAGCCTAAGTTTGTATTTGTTTCCCACCTTTCCTGTAACTAGTCTAGTCTAGGTACAGATTTGATGTATCCAGGACTGTTGGTAAGCTTCTGAGCCCCCCAAGCCTTTCTGTGTTGGAGGGAAGCCTTCTAGCTTATCAGTGGGAGTGGTAAGCACTAGGTAGCCTATCTACTATATACTATATAGCCTATATACTGTTGCAGAAAAGAGGAAAATCCCAGGATGCAAAAAACTCCCTTACCAGCCTCAGTAAGAAACTGAGATCCCTCATAAAATCCTCCAAAGCTAGTTACAAAAATAAAATTGCCAAAGATTCCAAAGACAACCACAAGGCATTCTATAACTACGTCAACAATCTAAATGGCAATGCTCAGATCTGCTCTGAGCTAAAACAGAATGGCATTAAATATACTGATCCCAAGGATATGGCCAATATCCTGGCAGATTGATTCAGTGCCAACTTCACCCCCCTCTCACCCCCTAAATGGCCCATCTCAATACTGGAAGATTGCCAAATTCCGGTAATAACGGCCACACAGGTAAAAAACGCACTCTCCAAAGCTAAGAATACAGCATCCATGGGACCAGATGACATCCCGGGCTGTGTACTACATGGACTACAATATGAACTGGCACCTCACTTTAGTGTCATGTTTAATCATAGCCTCACCTCAGGTTTCGTGTCCACTGAGTGGCGCAGAGCTACAGTTATCCCACTCCACAAGGAGGGATCCACCTTGGATCCTGGAAACTACCGTCCCATCAGTCTGACAAGCCTTATCTGCAAGACCATGGAGTGTATTATCATGGAACTTATAAACAAAGACATTGGCAACCTTCAAACACTGGAACCCACCCAGTTTGGGTTTGTGAAGGGCCAATCGTGTCTCCTGAACCTGATTGACTTCTTTGAATCAGTCTCCAGAGCCATGGACAAGAGTAAGGTGGTCCACACAGCCTATCTAGACCTTGCCAAGGCCTTTGACAGATCCCCCACTCTGGAATCATAGATAAACTTACTAAGCTGGGCATTAATCCCTACATCACCCAATGGGTTGCTAACTGACTTACTGATAGAACCCACACTGTAAAAGTAGCCGACTCCAAATCCAGCTCCAGACAAGTGACAAGTGGAGTACCTCAGGGTTCAGTCCTGGGGCCGCTCTTGTTTGGCATTTACTTCTCTGAAGTACAGGTCAACACTATGGGACTCTGGCTAACAAAGTTCACAGATGACTGCAAACTGGGAGCCATTATTGAATCCCCAAATGATGTGGATACTCTACAAAAGGGCCTTACAGAAACAGATGCTTGGTGCCAGAGCCATGGGCTCAAGCTCAATGCCAAGAAATGTATAGTTATCCCCTTTGGGAAAAAACATGTATCCGTGAATTACCATATAGGTGGCAGTACACTAAACACCGAAAGTGTGATAAGAGACTTAGGGACACAGGTGGACAGTGGTCTCACCTTTGATAACCACATCGCCACAACAGTCAGGAAATCCTTGTATGTGGCACACCTCATCAAGAAGGGCTTTTCATCCAGAAAAAAGGAGGTCATTGTCCCACTGTACTCATCCCTCATTAGACCCATTATAGAATACAATGCCCCCTTTGGTATGTTCCTCTCAAGACATCTGCAACAACTGGAAAGGTCGCAGAAGTACCTTGCTAAAAGAATCACAGGCCTAAAGCAGATGCCCTACGCTGACCACCTTAAAAAACTCCAGCTATACTCTGTCGCATGTCGTCTACTCAGAGGCGATCTCTGCTTAACATACAAGGCCATGTCAAACCCAGAGCTGTTGGACATGCCACACTTAAAGAAATCCCAATCCCTCAGAGCCACACGCTCCAGGGATCTAAACCTTGTCATCACAATAAACAAAACATGCTGGAGGGATAGGTTCCTGACCCAGAGACTCCCCAGACTCTGGAATAGATTGCCCATACATGTCAAGCAGAGTGCCTCTTTGGCCTTCTTCAAAAGGAACCTTGATGATTGGATGGGAGAAAGGAAATTCACTCAAGGGATCACGTCAGTTGCCCTGCTAGACAGAGGTCCAGGGAAGTAAATAATGTGGGAAGAAATAGCCAGGGAATTGTTATGACTAGGCTTGTATAGGCCCTAGGGCTAATAGCCTAGTACCAACCTACGAACCTATGAATCGTGCCATCCCAAATAGAACCAAGGTGCTCTCATCCAAAAAAAGGAAGCCAATCTGGTGGTCCCCTGCCATAAACAAACTTTACAACAAAAGGAAGAAACTAAAAAAGTCTGACAAATTGCTGCTTCACAGGTAAACGCCCCTGCTCAGAGAAATATAAAAAATTTTGTAAAACAACCAAGTACTGAGCAGGAGTGAGAGTGAGAAAATAACAGAAGATAACAATCCAAGATGTAAAATCCACGTAGTTTATTGCAGACAAGAACAAAAGGATAAGCGCTTTCACTGTATCAGCTTCTTCAGATCCATGAAACAAACCTCCTAACACAAACTAGTTATATATTAAAAGCACACAGAGACAATTAAATAATTAACCTATCAAGAAGATGATCCAACACAAACCTCTATTTAAAGGCATAGCAAACTGCAAAGAACAGAAAAGGAACAGAAAAAAAGCTCACTACAAGAATATAAATGCATAAAATAACTTAAAACATCCGTAAAATGACTTTAAACACTCCATAGAATATATAAAAGATTTTCCAAAACACATAAACTAATACATGAAAAAATTTTATATATAAATACATAAAAAACTTTGAGACATAAGGACATAATGTAGGCATACGCATATAAGTAATTACAAATAGTCACTTTACATGCCTGCACTGCCTTAGGCTAGGTTTGGGCACACCTTGTGCGAACAGCTACGCTAACATATTTCTAGCCCATTGGGAGGAACATGTGTTGTTTTGTCAAACATTGTTCAGGGAGCATGTAGTATTTTATCGGCGGTTTGTGGATGACCTTTTTGTTTTATGGAAAGGGACATTGGCACAGTTGCAATCTATGTATACAATGATGAACAATCTAACCACCTTCCTCAAGTTTACTATACATTTCTCTGAGCATAAGATTGAATTTTTGGATCTGTTTGTTGAAAGGTTACCAGATGATATTATCAACACAGGGGTTTTTCGTAAGACCTGTCACCAGGACAGTTGGTAAACTTCTGAGCACCCCCATGCCCTTCTGTGTTGGAGAGAAGCCTTCTAGCTTATCAGTGGGAGTGGTAAGCACTAGGTAACCTATCTACCACAGGAGGAGTGGTTTCTGGCCCAGAAATTATAATTTATTGGGAAGCGTTTCCATCTCTTTCAACCTTCTAATTTAAAAGTCTGTGTTTGCGCTTGTTTCCTGCCTTCCCTGTTACTAGTCTAGTCCAGGTAGAGATTTGCTGTATCCAGGACTCTTTGTAAGCTTCTGAGCCCCCCAAGCCTTTCCGTGTTGGTGGGAAGCTTTCTAGCTTATTAGTGAGAGTGGTAAGCATCAGGTGGCCTATCTGCCACAAGAGGAGTGGTCCCTGGCCCATAAATTGTAGTTAATGGCTGTTTGAGCAGTTTTTTTCCATCTCTTTCAACTTTCTGGTTTGAAACCCGCACTTGTGTCTATTTCTCACTTTTCCTATAACTAGCCTAGTCCGGTTACAGAGTTGATATATCCAGGATTGTTAGTAAGCTTCTGAGCCCCCCAAGCCTTTCTGTGTCGGAGTGAAGCCTTCTAGTTTATCAGTGGGAGTGGTAAGCACTAGGTAGCCTATCCTCCATGGGAAGAGTGAGTTTTGGCCCAGAAATTGTAGTTTATTTGGCCATTTGGGCAGTTTTCCATCTCTTTCAAATTGCTGGCTTAAAAGCCTACATTTGTACTTGTTCCCTGCCTTTCCTGTAACTAGTCTAGTCCAGGTACATATTTGCTGTATCCAGGACTCGTAAGCTTCTGAGCCCCCCCCCCCCAAGCCTTTCTGTTTTGGAGGGAAGCCTTCTAGCTTATCAGTGGGAGTGGTAAGCATTAGGTAGCCTATCTGCCACAAGAGGAGTGGTTCTTGGCCCAGAAATTGTAGCTATTGGCCATTTGGGCAGTTTTTTTTCATCTCTTTCAACATTCTGGTTTAAAAGCACACATTTGCGCTTGTTTCCCACCTTTCCTGTAACTAGCCTAGTCCAGATACAGAGTTGCTGTATCCAGGACTGCAGGTAAGCTTCAGAGCCCCGCAAGCCTTTCTGTGTTGGAAGAAAGCCTTCTAGCTTATCAGTGGGAGTGATAAGCACTAGTTAGCCTGTCTACCATGAGAGTAGAGGTTCTTGGCCCATAAATTGTAGTTTATTGACCATTTGGACAGTTTGTCCGTCTCTTTCAACTTTCTTGTTTAAAAGACCACATCTGCGCTTGTTTCCCATCTTTCCTGTAACTAACCTACTGGGTTGCACTAGAAAGCCTTAAACTGATACAAGCCTTCTAGCTTAGAAGAGAGACTTTGGAATGATTAAGTATCAATTTTCTGTACTTTCTTGCTGTACTTAACTGTTTTCCACCTAAACGCAGATTTTCCAGCGTTTATTGTGATTTAAAAGCTTGTTTTTTTCACATATTGTACTTATTTGACTGCCTGCACTCCTTAAAAGTTATTTTTTGTTTAAATCATTTGTTTAACTGTTGTAGGCTACACACTAAAGTGTGATAGCCTTTTCTGATAGTTTGTAGTCATTTAAAGCTATTTTAAGTGTATTTTTTATTGTTTTTGTCTTAGTTTTTCAAAAAAAAAAAACAAAAAAATCAAATAAAAAACTTGTTTTCTGCCTTTCTAAGCTAGTATAGTCCAGTTTTCAGGCTAGTGCTGAATACAGGGCTGTGATACTAGTTTCTGAGTTGCCCATACCTTACTTGGATAGAAGGAAGTTTCACTGTTCACCTGTGAGAGAGGGGAGCTTTGAGCAACCTATCTGTCCCTGGAGTGGTTCCAGCCCAGAAGTTAGTAGTTTATTGGCCATTTTGAGCTAAATTCTATCTCTTTCATTTCCCTGGTATAAAAATTGCATTTGCACAGTTTTGCGCATCGGGCAGTGCCGGTTAGCTACGGTTAAATTATTCCTGGCTCGACTAAGTCTCCTCTTCACTTTTTCCCTTGAAACTAGTCTAACTCTCAACCTAAGCACTCAAAAAGCATCTTACAGCCCAGCACTTGCTCAGACCTAATAGCAAGCACTAATATACTCTGACACTGATTGCCCAGCAGAGCAAGGCTCCTTATTCACCACTCACCAACCAAGCGACTAAGCAGCTCATCCTACTATTCAGGCATGACCAAAGGGCAACTTCAGGTGCATTCTCCAGTCCAGCTGGTGAATCTGGGTATCCTGAGGCAATGTTACAGCTGTCTCATGTACACAGACAACCCTCTCCTCCTACCACAAAACACTAACATATGCGAGAGATGCAATTATACAGCCAAACTGGAAGCTAAGCTGTCTCCACCCACGACTGGAACAGACAGTCAAGAGGAGAAGGTTAACACTTGCACTACACCTCCAGCCGCACACAGACCTACTAAACGGGCACTGGCCAAAAATACACATAAATACACAAAATCATACTCGGAGGCTCTAAATAAAAACCTGCAAAAGCATCAGAGACCTCCAAAGCAGACACCCAAATAACTTGCACTTCCTGTCACAAACCAGACAACACATAAAACACAAAATCAGTGTGCTGCACAATCACAGCCCTTAAGGCAAAATAAAATACCTAACACACTAGTAATAGATGACTCTATAGTCAGGCACATTGACAACCCACTCACTAGGCTGGACAAACAGAAGGTTACTGTTAGCTGCCTGTCGGGAGCCAGAATCCGCCACATAACACAATCACTCAGGTCACTCCAGAACAAGTACAAATATGACTCTGCCATTGTTTATGTTGGTGTGAATTACCTGAGACGTACCACCCTAGACTACATGAAAAGAAACATGGAAGAGCTCTCTGATCATGCAGCCCAGGCTGGTATGACCCTGACCCTGAGTAGCATCCTGCCCTCACCAAGAATGATACCTCAGTATAAAAAAAAAATGATCAATTTCAACAATTGGCTAAGCTTCTGGTGTCATTCAAAGGGGATCCAGTGTCTGTCAGCCTGGGAAGACATGTTCGACAAGCCGCATTGCTTCGCAAGAGACAGCTTGCACCTGTCACCCCTAGGCTTTTGAATACTGGCCAAGGCTCTTGCTGCCCCCATTGTGCCTTTTTTAGGCAAGGCTCAAAAGTTAAACCCACCTCCGTAAACAGCACAATTAACAAAAAGCCGAGGGTTATGCTACTAAATGCCAGGAGTTTAAATCTCAAAATGCACAAGCTTGAAGCACTCCGCAGTATGGAGAATGTCGACATCTGTGCAGTAACTGAAACCTGGTTCAAGGCTCCAAAGAGCACCCCGGCACTACCGGGCTACAACTCATACCACACGTTTCAGCCACAGAACACAGACCGAAGCACAAAAGGAGGGGGTGTATCCATATTCATCAAGGATACCTACACCTCCAGGTTAGTGGCGCAGCATGATACCTCTGAGATCATCCATGTGCAATTAACATCGGGCAAATCTGCAATGCAAATTGTGGCCTGCTGCAGATCACCCTCCATGACCCAGGACCACCACTCCACCTTTCTGGAGACACTGGAAAACATGAAGGTCTGACCGAACACCCTGATATTGGGTGATTTCAATTACCCTACCATTCACTGGGAAAACTACTCTAGTACAAATTCCCAGGCCCAGCGCTTCCTTTAATTCATCAGCTCAAACGCCCTGGATCAGCTGGTAAACTCCCCTACCAGAGGTGAAAACATATTGGACCTGGTCATCACCAACATGGGCGACAGGTGTTCCACACCGGAGGACTACCCGTCACTGATTAGATCAGACCATAAACTAATCACTCTGGATGTCCACACCCCACCACCCCCAACTAAGGAAACCACAGTAAAAAACTTTTCTAAAGCAAACTTCACCTTACTTACGACAGAGGTGGTCCAACTCAGAATTGATGGACATTCTCCACCTAAAGAAATCCAAGTCACTGCGAGCCACACACTCTATTGAGCTAAACCTCACCACAACAATAAATAGATCATGCTGGAGGGATAGATTCCTGTCACAGAGACTCCCCATGCTTTGGAACAAAATTCCAAATTACATCAGGCAGAGCCCCTCAGTAACACTCTTCAAGAGAACCTTGATGAGTGGATGGGTAACAGAAAATACACCCCTGGGATCACTTCATTGGCTCTGCTTGACAGAGGAACAGTTAATTAATCAATGGGGCAGCGAAAGCCGACACACTCTGGCTAGGCTTATAAATGCCCTCGGGCAGATAGCCTAGTACCTACCTATGAACCTATGAACCTAAAATGGAGCAATATTTGAGAAATGACCAAGAGATGCTAACAGCTTACAAAACAATTACTTTTATATGAGAGCAGAAGAACTGTGAGCGGTACACAAAGCTAGTAGTCGAGGAAGATGTGTATAGCTTAGATGGTTATAGCAGTGAAAAAAAATACTCATTCCTCATCAGAAAATCCACAAAAAAGTGTATGTGGGAATGCTGTAATAGCATCCTAAGAGATAAGGAAATGCAGAAAGGCTGTGTTTGTATTTCCTATTTAAAAAGATTGCTTCTGTTCAGGAGAGCTATAGACAGATTTAAATTAATGTATTTTAGCCATCAAATGATTGTTTGACCAAGTCAGTGTATGCCATTTACAGATCTGCAGATTGTTTACTTTATGCAGATTAAGGTATTCATTAATAATATTAAGTCTTTTACTTCTATAGAAACAAAATGCTAAGCAATACCTTCAGTATGGTAATTTTCACTACTATCAATTACCAAAAAAAGGAAAGAATGATAGAAAAAGAAAAGAAAAGTCACATCCAAACTAAAAGACAGATAATTACCTTAGCTTTCCCAATAGACTGAGATTATTCTGAATTAAAACATTTAAACAAATTCAGCAGCCTTATTTTAATACTGCAAATCACAGTCACATATGCCCATCGCCACAGTCTAACTTCTTCTGTTTATATATTTTTAGTGATATAAACTTCTTGCAAACAGATTTTGTCTTTTCACCTCATCCCACGACTATATTAATTAACAGGCAGGGGAAGCTAAATGGGGAAAATGGACAGATATATTATTAGATTAGTGCACAAAAAGCAGTAATTAAATATTGTTTTTTATTTATACAAGTAATCCTGCTCACTTGGGGACACATACAGCCATAGCAACAAAATGCTGACAAGGGATGTGAGGGACACAAAGCTATGGTGTAACAAAGGGGAATAAATGTGATAAATTTTTTAAACTGCTGCATTGACATAATAGCAGGGACAGTAGATAGATTAGGGGATATTTGCATATACTGCAGTTTTTGCATATCAGTTTTTGCATATCAGATATGTAGCCTTAAAGTTCTCTGCTGTAAGCAACGGTGTGTTGTATTCTCCATCAATCATGAAAAACTAAAAGTAGATGAACCCTAAAGCCATTGTCTTATGCACTTCAGAAGGGGAACTTTTTTGCCATTTATTGTCACTTGTAATCATAGGTTCATAGTTTCATAGGTTGGTACTAGGCTATCGGCCCTAGGGCCTATACAAGCCTAGACATAACAATTCCCTGTTTATTTCTTCCCACAATATTTACTTCCCTGGACCCCTGTCTAGCAGAGCAACTGACATGATCCCCGGGATGAATTTCCTATCTCCAATCCAGTCGTCAAGGTTCCTTTTGAAGAGCGCCAAGGAGGCGCTCTGCTTGACATGTATGGGCAGTCTATTCCAGAGTATGGGGAGTCTCTGGGTCAGGAACCTATCTCTCCAGTATGTTTTGCTCATTGTGATGACAAGGTTTAGATCCCTAGAGTGTGTGGCGCTGAGGGATTGGGATTTCTTTAAATGGAGCATGACAACAGCTCAGGGTTTGACATGGCCTTGTATGTTAAGCAGAGATCGCCACTGAGTAGACGGTATGCCACAAAGTATAGCTGGAGTTTTTTTTAGACAGTCAGTATAGGGCATCTGCTTTAGGCCTGTGATTTTTTTAGTGAGGAATTTCTGTGGCCTTTCCAGCTGTTGCAGATGTCTTGTGAGGTACATACCAAATGGGGCGTTATACTCTATAATGGGTCTAATGAGGGATGGGTACAGTGGGACAATGACTTCCTTTTTTCTGGATGAAAAGCCCTTATTGATGAGATGTGCCACACAGAAGCATTTCCTGACTGTTGTGGTGATGTGGTTATCAAAGGTGAGACCACTGTCCACCTGTGTCCCTAAGTCTCTCATCACACTTTCGGTCTTAGTGTACTGCCACCTATGTGGTAATTCATGGGTACATGTTTTTTCCCAAAGGGGTTAACTATACATTTCTTGGCATTAAGCTTGAGCCCATGGCTCTGGCACCAAGCATCTGTTTCTGTAAGGCCCTTTTGTAGAATATCCACATAATTTGGGGATTCAATAATGGCTCCCAGTTTGCAGTCATGTGCAAACTTTGTTAGCCAGAGTCCCTTAGTGTTGGCCTGTACTTCAGAGAAGTAGATGCCAAACAACAGCGGTCCCAGTACTGAACCCTGAGGTACTCCACTTGTCACTTGTCTGGAGTTGGATTTGGAGTTGGCTACTTTTACAGTCTGGGTTCTGTCAGTAAGCCAGTTGGCAACCCATCGAGTGATGTAGGGATTTATGCCCATCTTAGTAAGTTTATCTATGATTTCAGAGTGGGGGATGGTGTTGAAGGCCGTGGCAAGGTCCAGATAGGCTATGTGGACTGCCTTACCCTTGTCCACAGCTCTGGAGACTGATTTGAAGAGGTCAATCAGGTTCAGGAGACAAGATTGCTCCTTCACGAACCCAAACTGGGTGGGGTCCAGTGTTTGAAGGTTGCCAATGTCTTTGTTTATAAGTTCCATGATAATGCGTTCCATGCACTTGCAGATCAGGCTCGTTCAGACTGATGGCATGGTAGTTCCCGGGATCCAAGGTGGATCCCCCCTTGTAGAGTGGGATAACTGTAGCTGTGCGCCACTCAGTGGGCATTAAGCCTGAGGTGAGGCTATGATTAAACATGACACTTAGGTGAGGTGCCAGTTCATTTTGTAGTTCATGTAGTACACAGCCCGGGATGTCATCTGGTCTGATGGATGCTGTATTCTTAGATTTGGAGAGTGCGGTTTCTACCTGTGTGGCTGTGATTACTGGAATTTGGCAATCTTTTGGTATTGAGATCGGCCCTTTAAGGGGTGTAAGGGGGGTGAAGTTTGCTTTAAATCGATCTGCCAGGATACTGGCAATATCCATGGGATCAGTATATTTAATGCCATTCTGTTGTAGCTCAGAGTAGATCTGAGCATTGCCATTTAGATTCTTGACATAACTATAGAATGCCTTGTGGTTGTCTTTGGAATTTTTGGCAATTTTATTTTCGTAACTAGCTTTGGAAGATTTTATGAAGGATCTCAGCTTCTTACTGAGGCTGGTAAGGGAGTTTTTGCATCCTGGGATTTTCCTCTTTTCTGCAACAGTTTTTTTTCCTGTTGTATAGTTTGCTTATGGCAGGGGACCACCAGATTGGCTTCCTTTTGTTGGAGGAGAACATCTTGGTTCTATTTTTGATGGCACGATTCATGCACGAGTGGATGTGCTCATACAGTGCCTTAATGCAGGATTCAGCAGTCGAACTTTCAGCTCCCATCTGCATGGGTGTCATGAAGTTTGTCACTTCTGACTTGAGTAGCATGAAGTTGGCTTTGTAGAAGTTTTGTAAGGAGATTTCATTACTGGGAGGGTGGGATGTGGATGTCAAGGGTGATTTGCCTATGGTCAGACCTGACCAATGAGGGGGTGACCACTGGTGTGGGACACAGGTGGACAGTAGTCTGTCTTTTGATAATCACATCGCCACAGTAGTCAGGAAATCCTTCTACGTGGCACACCTCATCACAAAAGGTTTCTCATCCAGGAAAAAAGAGGTCATTGTTCCCCTCTACTCGTCACTCATTAGACCCATTATAGAGTACAATGCCCCTTTTGGTATGTACCTCACAAGACATCTACAACAACTGCAAAGGCCACAGAAATACCTCACAAAGAGGATTACTGGCCTCAAACAGATGCCCTATGCAGACCGTCTCAAAAAACTGCAGCTTTACTCCGTTGCATATTGCCTACTCAGAGGCGATCTCTGCCTAACACACAAAGCTATGTCAAACCCAGAGCTTTTAGACATGCTCCACTTAAAGAAATCCCAATCCCTACAAGCTACATGGTCTAGGGACCTAAACCTTTTCACCACAATAAACAGAACATGCTGGAGGGATAGATTCCTGTCCCAGAGACTTCCCATACTCTGGAACAAACTACCGATCTATATCAAACAAAGCTCCTCATTAGCGCTCTTCAAGAAAAATCTTGATGATTGGATGGGAGATAGGAAATTCACCCCGGGGATCACTTCTGTGGCTCTGCTCGACAGTGGCACAGGAAAATAATTTTCTTGGGTGTCGAAAGCCAGGGTACCTTTGGCTAGGCTTATATAGGCCCTAGGGCCAATAGCTTAGTACCTACCTATGAACCTATGTCCCATGTTGGTAAAGACCAGGTCTATGATATTGGAGCCCCTGGTGGGACAATGGATTAGTTGATCCAGGGCATTGGAATTTATGAATTCCAAGAACTGTTGGGAAAAGGTGTTGGTACCTGAGTAGTTTTCCCAGTTAATGGCATGGTAGTTGAAATCACCCAGTATTAGAGTGTTTGGTTGTATCTTAATATTGTCCAGTATGTTTAGAAAGGTGTAGTGAGAATCTTGGGGCATGGTGGGGGATCTGTAGCAAGCTACAATTTGGATTGCAGTCTTACCTAGTGTTAGTTACACCTGGAGAATTTCATATGCATTGTATTGGGCAACTAGCCTGGAGGTGTGAATATCCTAGGTGAATATGGACACTCCTCCACCTTTAGTGTTTTGGTCTTGGTGGCCGAAAAGTGTGGTAAGAGTTGTAGCCTGGTATTGCAGGGGTGCTCTCTGGAGCCTTGAAGCAGGTCTCAGTTACTGCACAGATATCGATGTTCTCCATTTTTAGGGGTGCCTTGAGAGAATGCATGTTGAGGTTTAGACTTCTAGCATTGAGTAGCATTACCTTCAGATTTTGCATGCTTGTATCTGTTATGGTGGTGGTTTTGTCCTTTGAACCTTGCCTAAAAAAGGCACTATAGGAGTGGAGAGAACTTTAGCCAGTAACCTGAATCCCAGGGGTGACAGGTGCAGACCATCTCTGGCAAAGCATCGTGGTTTGTTGATCATGTCATCCCAGGCAGACAGATACTGGATCCCCTTTGAATGACACCAGAAGCTTAGTCAATTGTTGAAGTCAATCATTTTGTCCTTATACTGTGGTATCATTCTGGGTGAAGGCAGGATGCTACTCAGGGCTAGGGTCATACCTGCCTGGGCCACATGATCTGAGAGCTCTTCCATGTCTCTTTTCATGTAGTCCAGGGAGGTACGTCTCAAGTCATTCTCTCTAACATGGACAATGACAGAGTCATATTTGTACTTGTTGTGGAGTGACTTGAGTGCGTGCGTTATGTGGCGGATCCTGGCACCAGACAGGCAGCTGACTGTAATTTTCTCCTTGTTCAACCTGGTGAGTGGGACATCAGTGTGCCTGACTATAGAGTCACCTATGACTAAAGTGTTAGGTACATTGTCTTGCCTTAGGGGCTGTTGTTGGGTGGCACACTGGTGTTGTGAGCTATGTGTCACTTTGGTTGTGAATGGTGTTTGTTTGCGTTTCAGCTTCGGAGGTCCTTGTTGTTTGGGCAGGTTAATGTTAAGGGCCTCCACATATGTGGGTTTAATTTTGCTATGTGTGGGTGTTGATGGTGTGGGTTTTGAAGGGCTATGTGTTGCTTGAGGTGTAGTGCAGGTGTTAACCTTCTCCTCTTGACTGTCTAGCACAATCTTGGCTGGAGAAAGCTTTGCTTCCAGTTTGGCTATGTAAGTGTATCTCTCGCAGGTTGTAGTGTTGGGTGGTAGGAGGAGAGGGTTGTCTGTGTACATGAGGGAGTTGCTGCATTGCCCCAGTATGCCCAGATTCACCAGGTTGACAGGAGAAATCAGCAGAAGCTGACCCTTGGACATGCCTGTTTAATTGCTTTTTTGTAAAGTACAAGAGCTGTTTTCCCTTACCTTTGCAAGGTACTTTGCAATTACAGGCTGTTTCGTGCCTACGATTAATTTCTCCTTATTAACAAGGAGAGTTGAGTGCTTGTATCAGTTTAAGGCTTTAAGGCGGTTAGAAAGGGTATTGTAAAGTTAAATGTGTATAAGACAAGCATGTGTCGAATGTTTGCTTGTGTCTTTCGGCTTTTCCCGGTTAGGGGTCGCCACAGCGGAACTCCGGTCCGCTAATGATTGACAGTCAGTTTTTACGTGCCGAGTTGCCAGCCCTAATGCACAACCTTCAACGAAGGTACGCCCACTCACGCATGTCTCCACACAGAAGATGATCTAGCTGAGAATGGGGAATGTGGAGTATGTGTCTTGGGACATGGTTGGGAACCTATAGCAAGCTATGACCTGAATCGCTGTCTTACCCAATGTTAGCTGCACCTGAAGTATCTCAGATGCATTATGGTGAGCAACCAGTCTGGAGGTGTGCACATCCTTTATGAATATGGAAACACCACCAGCTTTGAAGCTTCAGTCCAAGTTCTGGGGCAAAAAGGTTGTCTAACTATAGGGGGAGTAACAGATGTACATGCAGAATGTGGCATAGTCATGTGACATAATGTGAACATACTCATTAATCATGGTACAACTCAAGTGTAGTCAGTCCCCTGACAAATGAGTTTTGCATCTGTAACTGTCATAATGTATATCAATATTCATAGGCTGTATTTATGTGTATAACATAAACGGATAGGTAGCCCCAACAAGACTTAGCCAAAATACAATTCTATGTCAGCATTATGCTGTTAATACATCAGCTACTGAACAAGTGTAACAAATGTCAGGTTACAATTATTTGAGTATGATACTTTTATGTTACTGTAATCAATGATATTACATATGTCCTTCCTGGAGCAAGTGCCACACCATGTATGCTGACTTAAATTAGGAATTAAATTAATGTATGAAAGTACACATGTGAATGCAATATATTATAACTGATATTTAGCCCTGAAGTGAGCCTTGTTAAAGACACTAGTAAGACTAGTATGACACTGCAGTAATATACATCACAACCAGATGAAATATTAATGTGTATTTCTAAGTGACCTGTTGAAGATTACTTTGCACATACACCAACTGCACACTGACCTGTGGCAATGGCTGTCATACTCCACACATAGATCAATAACTTCATTGTACAGACATTGGCAAAGTCGACCATCCACAGACTAGACGTTACATTTTGACAAAGAGGAAAACATGACAAGAATTATGTCACACCACTGCTGACTTGATGTCCTTTATGTTAATGATTCACATCTACTACATCATTATACTGGGAATGCTCATAAGGAAGTATAGAAATAACTACAGTAACACTGACTACCCATCAGAAAATCACAACAGAGTATCATAACACAGCCCCACTCATTCTGTGATGAATTTGTAGCATGGCACGCATTGAGAATTATGTATTAACTCTCATCTTCTGTAATGCCCTAAATTGTGAACAGAACAATTTCATTAATACATAAATGTCTGTATGAAGTCATGCAATACAGATCATTATTATTATTGGGGAAATAAATAATACCTGTGAGCATTCACTGACATACTTAACAGTTATATCTTGGCAGTCTGGAACACATGCTGAGGCCAGATCTCAGAGAGGTGTATCAACCATATATGCCACAGAAAGAGGCATATTTGATGTGTTATGAAGAAGACACTTGAAGGAATAACATTGCTTTCACATTCTAATGGTTATGGCTCCATTAACATGGAGTGTCAGAACTTAGAAAATGGCTCTCTTACTCTGCCATACCCACATTCTTTGGCTAAGCCAGTCCTGTCTCTCAAAATTGTCTAACAGCCAGATTTTACTAGATTCAAACACCTGTCAATCATAATATACAGTGTACAGAGCTGTGTATTAAATGCATGTGTCACAGGAGATGGTTACAAATAACACACTTCAAGGTGTGAAGAAAGAAAGGACTTTGATGTTAATTTATCCAATACAAATTTGTCTGAGGGCTGAAAAGGATGAAGCTATGTTACTGTTCACACAGCCACTGCTTTGCACACATACAATCCCAGATTCAAAACTCTGTTTTTCTGTGTAGATATGCTATACAAGTCAGTATGTACAACGGGAGTACTCTTACTATTAGAGTCACACCTATTGGACTGTCGTGAGACCCCCAATGTGCCAAAAGGTGTTTTTACATAAAACTGGCTCAACATAACTTGTATGTCACATCTGTACACTCACATAATGTTGTCTTTCACTGGAGTTGGGCAGCCACCTTTGTAAGTCCACAAGCTACAAAACTGTGTATTAACCACACAGGCTACTGGTGAACTCTCACCTTAACTGTGACACAGAACATATTTGAAGTCATGACATCATCACTGTGTTGCAGAGTAGCTGTGTGAAGTAAAAGCAATGAGAGAACTCTCATCATCATCAACCTCCTTGCCCCATTTTCTACATGGGGTTTGGGTGTTGTGTCTACTGTTGTCATTTCTCTCTATTCAGTGACACTGTCCTGCCTTCTTTGAAACCCATGCCTGACTGTCGTAAGTCTTCTCTTACAAAATCCATTCATCTCTTTGATGGATACCCTTCTTTCTTCCTGCCTTCTTCATATCTGTCCCAAATCCTCTTCATCAGATTGTCTTCCACTTTTCTGCACATCAGTGTATGAACCACCATAATCTGTTCTCTTTAACATTTTCTGCATTTGGAACCACTTTGGCTTCTGTTTTGACATCCTCTTTTCTTCATCTGTTTCACCGTGTGCATCCTACCACCCATCTCAGACACTTCTTCTCCATAACCTCTAGCTTCCGCAACTTCTCTGCCCTTACTGTCCAGATTTCTGTGCCATACAGTAGTACTGGTCGCACTACTGTTTTGTACACCTTTATTTCTATCTTCTTTAGCATTCTTCTGTCATATATTACACCTGACACTCTCTGCCAGTTGGCTGCAGCCCCTCTGATTCTAGATTTGGCCTCCTCATTCAGACTTTCCTTCTCCTCCACCACCCCTCCCAGATACTTGAAGCTGTTAACTTGTTCTCCTGTCTTCCCTCTTCCCTTAGTTTTCAGCTTCTTCTCAATACCATTTGTTGCCATTACACTGTCTTATCTGTACTCAGTTTCATCCCATGTGTCTTTAGTTTGGCATTCCATTCCCCTATCCTTTGCTGAAGTTCTTGCTCAGAGTCTGCATGTAATATCACATCATCTGCATACAGCAACTTTTTTGATTTTTCCCCTCTAACCTGTTTGCTAATGTCCATCAAACAGAATGGACAGCAGTGAGCTCAAAGCTGAACCCTGTTGCACACCCACTTCCACTGAGAACCCCTCTGTGAGACAGAACACTTTTTGTCATTGAGGTATTGCGTCCTTGTACATAGCTTTCACTAATTCTCCCAATGTTTCTGGCACTTTGCCCCACCTCAGGACTGCCTAAATCAACTTTCTTGGGACATTGTCATATGCCTCTTTCTGCATCTCTAGCTTCTTCTCGGTTATCTGTCTCACTGCAAACATCGGGTCAGTTGTGTTGCATCCTGATCTGAATCCAAACTTCTCATCTCCCATTTTACTTTCTACTGTTTTGTGTATTCATTTATCAATTACCCTGTCCAGAACTTGCATGCAACAGGACAAGGGTTTGATACCTTTGTACTGCCCACAGTTGCAAACGTCACCTTTGTTCTTGAACACTGGCACTAGTATGCTTATTTTCCAGTCATCTGGGATACACATTTCTCTCAATACTGCTATGAGTACTTTCAGAAGCCATTTCTCCTCATCTCACCCAGCATCTTGATTATAACTGCTGTGACCTCATCTGAGCCTGCTGCTTTCCCTGCCATCATATTCCTCAATGATGCTCTTACTTCTTTTATGGTGGGCTCCTCCTCTTCTCTCATCATAGGCTGTGTCTGGGGCAGCACAGATTCTGTGGGGTTTTCTTCATTCAGAAGCTGCTGGAAGTACTGCTACTACCTGCTTTTCATGTCCTGTGGATTGGTGAGCAGGTTGTTGCTGGCATCACACGAATGATGCCTGACTATCTTTTTTATCTTTCTGTCTTTGCCTTGCAACCTGATATAGTTTCTTTGTGACATCTACTGACTTGCTTTCTAGAAGCTAGTAGAGTATATCTGATGCCTAGTTCTTTGCTGTTGCAACTCCTTTCTCAGCTTCTTTGTTAGCCAACTAGTATTCCATCCTATCCTGTTCCGTCTTTTCTATCACTCATTATTTTCTGCACTCCTTCTTTCTTTTGATGACTTCCTGGACTTCTGCATTCCACCACCTGCTTTCCTTATGTATCTTATTTCCATACCTGGCTCAGCCACACATCTGTTCTGTAGTCCTCACACATGCTGTTTTGAAGAGTTGCCATTCTTCTTCAACTCAACCTATTTCATCTTCTTCCTGAGGTGCTAGAGCCCTGAGTAATTCCTTGAACTGTTGTGCTTTATCTCCAGTCAGCTTCCAGGTCTTCAGTCAGCTCTCTGTTGACCTTAGAGCCTTCTCTGACCACTGCTTGCAAATGACCATTGCAACTGGTGATTTATGCTGTGGATTTACTGTTTCATTGGGAATGACTTTGTAATCACTGATTCTATCCCTGTGCCCTTTACTTAGTAGGAAGAAGTCCCCCTGAGTTGCATGTTCTCCACTGTTTTATGTGATCCTGTGACTGTCTGTTTCTGAAACATTTGCTGGCTACTATCAAGCCATTTGCAAGACAGAAGTGTAGAATGGCCTCTCCTTTATTTCTGTTGCCCCATCTATGTGGTCCAAGGCAGTCCTCGTATTCTGATCTGTTTTTCCCAATATGTACATTCAAGACATCCATTATTAACAGCAATTCATGTTGTCCTTTTTATCTAGTAGGACCTGCAACTGCTGTCTGAATGCACTCTTTTTCTCACTATCACAACTCTGCTGTGAGGCTTAGGCTGAGATTATGAGTACTGACTATCACTAAACTGAAGTCTGATTGCCATGAGTCACTAATTCTGATGACACCCCTCATTGTGTTCCTGGGAATACTGCTTTGTTTCTGGAGAAAACAGCTTTTTGGCAGGGCAAGCGAGACCTCTTTATGTAAAACACCCAACATAATTTTTAAATTATATCCTTTAACCGCTCCCCCTCAGGACACTTTTGAAACTCTTCTCTCCCAGATGTTTTTTATTTTTTGACATAAACCAATCAGTCTTACAGTGGCCGAAACCCATACACGATTTAAGACATGTGACCAATAATCTCTCTTTGCAACTTTGATAAAGAAACGAGGACACTAAGGATCTCTCAATCCTCATTCAACACTTACCATAGGAATAGCTCTCTCTCCTGTGTGGCTTTCATTAAGTTTTTTAGTGGCTGTACATGGGGATATGTTTTTTTTGGATAAAAACAGTTCTTTGATGGGGCAAGTAAAACCGTTCTATTTAAATCAACTTGGCATAAGTATTGAAACATACTCTATACACACAATACAGAAAGGTGCCATTTAGTCACATGGCATCCACATCCCTCCAGATTTTGTCCATTTCCCCCCTTTAACACAGCACCAACCCCCCCCCCCCCCACTCCCTCTGTTTCTAGCCTCCAACCACTCCCCTTTTCTGGCTCTTTGTAAACTTGTTTTTTTTCTCTGGATGTTTATAATCTTAACGTTAACCGCTCAGTTTAACAAATCTGAGAGGCATACACATTTCCGTACAGTGATTTTTTTGTATTATATTACACCTTTCTACAGAAGAAAATCCAGCTCTCCATTTGATTAGAAAATCCTGGCATCTCATTCAAAACCTTCCCACATAGCTTAATAACCACAAGCAAGTTTGGAGGTTCAGACATGGTTAAGCCTTTTGTGGGACTAATTAGCTCTGACAATTCCTGAAGCATTTTTTACATCCTTGCTCAGAGGGACTGGCATTTCTTAAGGTGTAGCATGTCCAACAGCTCTGGGCTTAACATAGCTTTATATGTTAGGCAGAGATCTCCTCAGAGTAGGTGATATGCTACAGAGTAAAGCTGGAGTTTTTTGAGACGGTCAGTGTAGGGCATCAGTTTGAAGCCAGTAATCCTCTTTGTGAGGTACTTCTGTGGCTTTTCCAGCTGCTGCAGATATCTTGTGAGGTACATTCCAAAAGGGGTGTTGTACTCTCTAATGGGTCTAATGAGTGCTGAGTAGAGGGGAAAAATGACCTCTTTTTTCCTGGATGAGAACCCTTTTGTGATGAGGTGTGCCACATACAAGGATTTCCTGACTACTCTGGCAATGTAAAAACAAGAAAAACGGCTCAGGAAAAATGCCAGCATCCACAAACAAGTATTTAATAAAATCAATGTCCTTTAAAAACCAATGCTGTGATGGAAAAAAGTCCAAAATAAGCCAAAAAACAAGAATCTACAAATCCAAGTGTAAAGCGCTTTTCATCTGTTAATATAAACAGACTTCTTCAGACAAATGCACTCTTTAAGTCAAACGGAATTTAAATGCAGCACAAGTAGTCACATGACAGATGTTACCAGGGTTGCCAGACGTCCCTATTTGGGCGGGACTGTCCCGAGATCAGTAGCCTGATCCCGAGTCCCGCCCTGCCGGTTTAAATCCCGGCCAGCCTCCACTTTGTTTTTTTTTTTGATTGACCCGTATACCTGGCATACGGGCCAATCAAAATTGCTAAACACGGAGTTCTTGTGTTCGCATAACAGAAGCTCCGTGTTTGATTTTGATTGGCCCATATGCCGTATACGGCCAATCAAAAGCGCCAAACACGGAGCTTCTCGTGTTTAATGCGAACTGCAATGCATTAAACACGAGAAGCTCAGTGTTTATTGCAGGCAGAGTGAGTTAGTTCAGTTTTAATGCGGAACTGTGTTCCGCATTAAAGACCTTTTTTTTTTTTTTTTTTTTTCACCACTGTGGAATGGAACCTAAAGTCTTCGGGCATACCGATTAGCCAACAGTCTGCGGCAGTTCATGATGGAGGGGTGAAGAGGTCATCATATTAGTATACTCTAACCAGAGAGACTCAGACTATGAAAAGCTTTGCATTTTTCAGTCTGCTTGCCCCAAAGGTGAGTCAATAAGTCATGTGCAATCAGACCAAATTGCTGGGAACTGATGATAGATTACGAGTTGTTGAGAGATGCTGGTGATTTGCACATAATGGACATTAAATGAGAGACTTTATGTCTGAATTCAGGAGCTGGATGTAAGTAGTAACGTCTGTGCAAAGGTCAAGAAATGGAACACTAAGGAGGATAGAGGAGGGTCACACAAATCAAAGAAATTTAGAGGTGGGCAAGTTTTTGCTCCGTGTGCTAGTTAAGTAAGTGAAGAGTGGAAAGAAGCCATGGCAATACCACCTGCTGTGGAAGGGTGGGTGCTGCCTAATACACTGAAGGCAACTCAGCTGGGAGCACAACTGTGAAACTAAGATGTTTGAGGAAGCAGTGTTTGCTCCACCATTGAGTTGCTCAGCTGCTGTTCTATTCCATTACTTTAGGAGTCCCTTGTCTTCTGGATGTTTTAACCCGAACTGCTCACAGAAGCCCAAGACACTAAAATGAGTTATGTACTGAGTGATTTATCTAGTTTTCTGCAAGGGGGACTGTGGTGCAGGTTTGACCCAGTGCATACTTGTAAATATTCTAATATATGAGCAGCTTGTCTAGTGCTGCTAGTCCTTAGAACTGTTACATGTCTTTGTATTGACCTTCAGCAATCTATGTATTTCTTTTGGAAGTTTGACTCAAGTTGTCAACATTGTCATTGTGTAAATGGGGAAGACACAGTGTTTGGATTAAAGATCCAGTGACATTTATGTGCAGCTGACTTCAAGCACAGTTTGGATTTATAAGAAGTGTTGTATATATAGAACTGTGTTCCGCATTAAAGACCTTTTTTTTTTTTTTTTTTTTTTTTTTTTGGTCTTCAGTTGCCGAAGACCTTTTTTTTTTTCGTGAGAGACCTTCTATTTTTTTTTGTCCCTACCTGGGTTGCTGGAAATCTGGCAACCCTGGATGTTACTTAAAGTTAACTCTTTCAGAGTCAGAGCAGTGCTGACTTGCTTTTCACCTTTTAAAGAGAAAGACAATATGCAAAAATCAAGAAAACCTAACAACAAATAATTTGAATTAAACACAGTGGTTCAATGTATTTCATGCATTGCTTTCTAGTTATTTTACACCCTACTTCTCAAAAACGAGAAGTGTATATGTGTATTACTACAAACCAGGATGTTATATCAACGAGTATTAACAGATAAAAACATACAAATGCTAATGCTGAATGTGTTGTCAGTGCCTGTATGTGAAGTACTGAACAGGGCTACAGTTATGTCCCAGATGTATGATAAGTCTAAAAATTAGAAGGGTGCCCATATGTGTAACGCTGGTGCGCTACACCCCCCCCCCAAAAAAAAAACAACAATGTGTTGAACCGTGTATACGGTGTGTATTAAATAACCTGTCCTGTCAGAACAGGGTGAAACACTTGTTGAAACGATGTCATTAAATACTAAACAAACTACCTTAAAATATACTAAAACACAACAAGTAATAGACACCTGTCTTCTAGTTGGTCAAATGCAAAATATGCGCATTGGGGGACTGTGTGCGTTAAGTGCAAAATTGTACACCTAAGGTAACCAATTCTTAAGTTTAAGTATACAGGCGAGCGAATAAACTTCGTTCAATCCTGATGGGTGACATGCATCCAAACGTAACTGCCATAAAAGTTCTATCTTTTCTAAATTTAGTGAACTGGAGCCACCTCTAAACATAGTATGGATTAAATTGTCCTGATCTTGTATTTGCTCAATAACTTTAAATTTAAACGAGTGGTTGGGTTTTTCCATACAGTGCTTTGCTAGTGCATTATCATGTTTGCGTCTACTGATTGCATATGTGTGATCGTTGATTTGTTCGAGGAATGACCATGAATCTTTGCAAATTTGTTTTTCTTTACTTACGTACATTTTCAGTATGGAGTCAATCACCTTAGCACAGGGGTATGTGATAGATTGACGAGCGTCTACCAGTGCTCTCATAGGGGGGTCATTGAGGTCTAAAAAGCATCATAGAAACTCGACACAACAACACATGCAGAATAGCAGGTATGTTCCGTTGTGAGATGTATAATTATTGTAAGTATATAGACATAGGCAGCAAGTTTGCCATCAGAGATAGAAATTATGTTTTGAGAAACAAATTCAACTGTAACTCTAAAGGCGTAGTCTACCTGGCCTTATGTCAACTATGCCCAGCTCTCTATGTCGGGAAAACCGACAGAAGGCTTTGTGACAGGATCTACGATCACACATATGCAATCAGTAGACACAAACATGAGAATGCACTAACAAAACACTGTATGGAAAAACCCAACCACTCATTTAAATTTAAAGTTATTGAGCAAATACAAGATCAGGACAATTTAATCCATACTATGCTTAGAGGTGGCTCCAGTTCACTAAATTTAGAAAAGATAGAACTTTTATGGCAGTTACGTGAGACTATAATTGAACATGGTGTTTAGGTGGGGAGCCAATTCATTCTGAAGTGCATGTAAAATGTAGCCTGGGATGTTGTCCGGTCCCATGGATGCTGTGTTTTTGGTTTTAGAGAGTGCAGCTTTTACCTGCATTGATGTGATTACAGGAACTCTGCATTCTCCCTGTATAGATATGGGCCCTTTAGGGGTGAGGGGGGGGGGGGTAAAGTTAGCACTGAACCTATCGGCCAGGATGTTGGCAATATCAGTTGGTTCTGTAATTTAAATGCCACTGTGCTGTAACTCAGAGCAGATCTGGGTGTTGCCATTGAGATTCTTGACATAGCTATAGAATGCTTTGTGGGTGCCCTTAGAATCAGTGGTGATTTTATTTTTGTAGCTAGCTTTGGAGGATCTTATAAGGGATCTCAGGTTCTTACTGAGGCTGACCAGGGAGCTCCTCCACTCATGGGAGTTTACCTTCTTTTGCAACAGTTTCTTCCTTCTGTTGTAGAGTTTGTTTATGGCAGGGGACCACCAGATTGGCTTCCTTTTTTGGAGGATAGCGTTTTGGTTTTGTTTGGGATAGCATGATCCATGCACTCATGTAAGTGCTTATAGAATGCATTTATGTAGGATTCAGCAGTCATAACTGTATTGTCCATCTGCAGGGGTGTCATGAAGGTCAGCACTTCTGTCTTAAGAAGCATGAAGTTGGCTTTGGAGAAATTTTTTACCATGGTTTCCTTAATGGTGAGTGGGAGCGGGATACGGATATCTAGGGTGATTAGCTTATGGTTGGATCTGACCAATGAGGAGTAGATTCAGATGTGGAACACTGATCACTCATGTTGGTAATGACTAGGTCTAGGATATTGTTGCCCCTGGTGGGGGTGTGGATAAGTTGATCCCGGGCATTGGAGTTTATGAATTCCAGAAAATGTTGAGCTAAGGAGTTGGTACACGAGTAGTTTTCCCAGTTAATGGTAGGGTAGCTGAAATCGCCCATTATTAGGGTGTTTGGTTGAACCCTAATATTTTCCAGTATATCAAGAAAAGAGGAGTGGGAATCCTGGGGCATGGAGGGGGATCTGTAGCAAACTACAATTTGGATTGCAGTTTTGCCCAGAGTTTGCTGCACTTGGATAACCTCAGATTTATTATGCTGCGCAAATAGCCTGGAGGTGTGGATATCCTTAATGAATATGGACACACCGCCGCCTTTGGTGTTCTGGTCCAGGTTAGATGGCCAAAAAGTGTGGTATGAGTTATAGCCTGGTAATGTAGGGGTGCTCTCTAGAGCCTTGAACCAGGTCTCAGTCACTGCACAGATATCGATGTTCTTCATTTTAAGGATTGCCTTGAGTGAGTACATTTTGAGATTTAGACTTCTAGCATTGAGTATCATTATCCTCAGTTTTTGCTTGCCTGTTCCTGTTACGGTGGTGCATTTGTCATTTGAATCTTGCCTAAAAAAAGCACTATAGGGGTTTCAAGAGCCTTAGTCAGTATCCGGAATCCCAGGGGTGAGAGGAGAAGGCCATCTCTGGCAAAGCATTGTGGTCTGTCGACCATGTCATCCCAAGGCAGACAGATACCGGATCTCCTTAGAATGACACCAGAAGCTTAGCCAATTGTTGAAGTCAATCATTTTGTCCTTGCACTGTGGTATGATTCTGTGCAATGGCAGGATGCTACTCAGGGCTAGGGTCATACCTGCCTGGGCTACAAGATCGAAGAGCTCTTCCATGTCTCTTTTCATGTAGTCTAGGGAGGTACATCTCAGGTCATTCACACCAACATGGACAATGACAGAGTCATATCTGTACTTGTTGTGGAGTGACCTGAGTGCGTGGGTTATGTGGTGGATCCTGGCACCCGACAGGCAGCTGACAGTAACCTTCTCCTTGTTTAGTCTTGTGAGTGGGACATCAGTGTGTCTGACTATAGAGTCACCTATGACTAGTGTTACACACACACAAGCAGGCAAACATCCACACTTGCCATGTCTGGGAATAGAACTCATAGGTTCATAGGTTCATAGGTTCATAGGTTGGTACTAGGCTATCAGCCGTAGGGCCTATACAAGCCTAGCCATAACAATTCCCTGGCTATTTCTTCCCACATTATTTACTTTCCTGTTCCCCTGTCTAGCAGGGCGACTGACGTGATCCCTGGGGTGAATTTCCTTTCTCCCATTCAATCATCAAGGTTCCTCTTGAAGAGGTCCAAAGAGGCACTCTGCTTGACATGTATGGGCAATCTATTCCAGAGTCTGGGGAGTCTCTGGGTCAGGAACCTATCCCTCCAGCATGTTTTGTTTATTGTGATGACAAGGTTTAGATCCCTGGAGCGTGTAGCTCTGAGGGATTGGGATTTCTTTAAGTGTAGCATGTCCAACAGCTCTGGGTTTGACATGGCCTTGTATGTTAAACAGAGATCGCCTCTGAGTAGATGATATGCGACAGAGTATAGCTGGAGTTTTTAAAGGCGGTCAGCGTAGGGCATCTGCTTTAGGCCTGTGATTCTTTTAGTGAGGTATTTCTGAGGCCTTTCCAGTTGTTGCAGATGTCTTGAGAGGTACATACCAAATGGGGCGTTGTATTCTATAATGGGTCTAATGAGGGATGAGTACAGTGGGACAATGACCTCCTTTTTTCTGGATGAAAAGCCCTTCATGATGAGGTGTGCCACATAGAAGGATTTCCTGACTGTTGTGGCGATGTGGTTATCGAAGGTGAGACCACTGTCCACCTGTGTCCCTAAGTCTCTTATCACACTTTCTGTGTTTAGTGTACTGCCACCTATATGGTAATTCATGGATACATGTTTTTTCCCAAAGGGGATAACAATACATTTCTTGGCATTGAGCTTGAGCCCATGGCTCTGGCACCAAACATCTGTTTCTGTAAGGCCCTTTTGTAGAGTATCCACATCATTTGGGGATTCAATAATGGCTCCCAGTTTGCAGTCATCTGCAAACTTTGTTAGCTAGAGTCCCTTAGTATTGACCTGTACTTCAGAGAAGTAGATGCCAAACAAGAGCGGCCCCAGGACTGAACCCTGAGGTACTCCACTTGTCACTTGGCTGGAGCTGGATTTGGAGTCGGCTACTTTTACAGTGTGGGTTCTATCAGTAAGCCATTTAGCAACCCATTGGGTGACATAGGGATTAATGCCCAACTTAGTAAGTTTATCTATGATTCCAGAGTGGGGGATGGTGTCAAAGGCCTTGGCAAGGTCTAGATAGGCTGTCTGGACCACCTTATCCTTATCCATGGCTCTGGTGACTGATTCAAAGAAGTCAATCAGGTTCAGGAGACAAGATCGGTCCTTCACAAACCCAAAGTGGGTGGGGTCCAGTGTTTGAAGGTTGCCAATGTCTTTGTTTATAAGTTCCATGATAATACGCTCCATGGCCTTGCAGATAAGGCTTGTCAGACTGATGGGATGGTAGTTTCCGGGATCCAAGGTGGATCCCCCCTTGTGGATTGGGATAACTGTAGCTCTGTGCCACTCAGTGGGCACGAAACCTGAGGTGAGGCTATGATTAAACATGACACTTAGGTGAGGTGCCAGTTCATATTGTAGTTCATGTAGTACACAGCCCGGGATGTCATCTGGTCCCATGGATGCTGTATTCTTGGTTTTAGAGAGTACGTTTTGTACCTGTGTGGCCGTTATTACAGGAATTTGGCAATCTTCCGGTATTGAGATGGGCCATTTAGGGGGTGAGAGGGGGGTGAAGATGGCACTGAATCGATCTGCCAGGATATTGGCAATATCCTTCAGATCAGTATATTTAATGCCTTTCTGTTTTAGCTCAGAGCAGATCTGAGCATTGCCATTTAGATTCTTGATATAGTTATAGAATGCTTTGTGGTTGTCTTTGGAATCTTTGGCAATTTTATTTTCGTAACTAGCTTTGGAGGATTTTATGAGGCATCTCAGTTTCTTACTGAGGCTAGTAAGGGAGTTTTTTGCATCCTGGGATTTTCCTCTCTTCTGCAAAAGTTTCTTCCTTTTGTTGTAAAGTTTGTTTATGGCAGGGGACCACCAGATTGGCTTTCTTTTTTTGGATGAGAGCATTTTGGTTCTATTTGGGATGGCACGATTCATGCATGAGTGGATGTGCTCGTACAGTGCCTTAGTGTAGGATTCAGCAGTTGAACTTTCAGTTCCCGTCTGCATGGGTGTCATGAAGTTTGTCACTTCTGACTTGAGTAACATGAAGTTGGCTTTGGAGAAGTTTTTTATGGTGGTTTCTTTACTGGGGGGTGGGGGTGGGATGTGGATGTTAAGGGTGATTAGCTTATGGTCAGACCTGACTAACGAGGGGGTGACCATAGGTACGGAGCATTGATTTCCCATGTTGGTAATGACCAGGTCTAGGATATTGGGGCCCCTGGTGGGACTATGGATTAGTTGATCCAGGGCATTGGAATTTATGAATTCCAAGAACCGTTGCGAAAAGGTGTTGGGACATGAGTAGTTTTCCCAGTTAATGGCAGGGTAGTTAAAATCACTAGCCTGTTTTGTTTTTATGCCAGCCATCATTTTGCTATTTGTTTGATTGTCGTTACTCTGAAGGTGATACGGCTCAGCCGGGGGGCTCTTGGGCAGCCTTTCTTGCTGGTCTTGAATGGTCTCATGTTGTGGCTAGGTTGAATTGGGCTAGATTGTGTTTTGCATTGCAATGGGTCAGTGTATTTGATGCTGGTTTCTTCACTGGATGACCGACCGATTCACTTGCTCCTAGTGTTTGGACCTGACGCTTGCAAGCATCTGCACAACTGTTGGCATTCCTAGCCTGGATGACGCTAAGCGTGGTTAATTTGACTATTACTGCTGATTAAAGTACTGCTTGCTTTCTCTGTTCTCTTGCTGTTTTAAAGTTTATCTATCCTACGTACCATCTAGTGCCTAGCAATCGTAGGGTAGCCATTTCCTAGAGTGTACTTCTACAGCATGGGAAATTTGTTTGTTTATAACTGCAGCTCAATGAATGTTTAGTCGCACAGTTTCTCCTGCTTAAAAGAATTGTCTCTATCTGTGTTTGAGTGAAGGTCTATTTATCGCTGAGTAGTCAGCGTTTAAGGCTGTATATGGTAGTTGCTTCACACTGGAATCTATAGCTAATCTAACAATACTAGAAGTACTAGCCTGTACGTATGTTTTATAGCAGCGCTAGGCTGCAACAATAATGTACCTGCCTTTCTACTAAATGTCTCAACGCCTATGTATGTGAAGCTCGTTGATGCATGGTTTTGTGTATTTTTCATACCTCTCTCCCACTGCTTATCTCAACATACCTTTTACTACTTATTGCTATATATAATTGAAGTGTCTAAGCATATATTATTGCATTTAACCTGCCTCTAAAACGTGGTTTATCTCCTTTATCCTATTTCAGGTACCCCCCCCCCACTAAACACCTATCGCGTGGCTCCTTGGTTCCTGGCGTCGGCTCTGAATTAACCCCACCACGGTGCGAATGCACAATCTAATACTCAGCATCAGCTTTAACTAAAACGGACTATAAGGGTAAAAGCAATTATCCTGATATTAATCTGCTTTAGCTAAAAAAGACTTACAGGGTAATAGCTATATCCAAACAGTAATTACACCTACCAAGACTAAGTTCTGTAGGCTGCAAACTCAACAGTACCTTTCTGAATTTCTATGTATTTAATCCTTACCCTGCAATAACTCCAGGGTCTTGAAGTCGAAAGGTCCTTTTCAACCTTTGGAGCCTACATCTGTATCCTACTGAAACTAAGGCCCTGCAACCTCCAGGCAGGTGTATTCCCCGCTCCGCTTCGCCCTCGCTCCACTCGGGCTCGCTCCGCGCCCCACCCTGCCCCCATATCCAACCCACCCCCACTACCTCTAAGTTTATAGATACATCTAGCCCATCCCACCTCCCTCCCCTCCATTTGCGGCGGTCCGCTGATTAATAACTCCTCCTCCCACACACTCAGCCATCCCACTCAACTTACCATGGCCTCCAAATCCTCCCACCCCACCAACTACCATTTACTCACCACCATGAGTAAAACCAAGTATTCCTTTATCTTTTCACTAACTCTACTCCTTTTCATCCCTTACCTTTTATCTCGCTATGAACACCAAACACTATTAGGAATTCCATTCCCCAATGCCCACACTACCTTTTGCCTACACCTAACACCTAACCTTATAGTTCCTTCTTCCCTTATTGCAAAATCTCTAGGCCTTAATCATATTCTACCAACCCTCCACTACCCTAGATCACCTAATAATAAATCTAACCTTAAGATACTCTACAAACTTCAAAAATTTTTAGATCACCTAAAACAATGTATTACTCAACATGGTGACATTCATCCCAATCCAGGCCCCACCACTCATCTAGACCCTGCCACCTCAACACTACCCCACACTCCTAATACCTCCCTCCTCATCTTTCACCTCAACCTAAGAAGCATTAACAACAAAGTACACAGCCTACATGCTATGATAGCCACACACTCCCCAGACATCATATGTCTCTCAGAAACATGGCTGAAACCCGCCACAAAGGATGAAGAAATTCTCCCACCTGGCTATAATATCCTAAGGAATGATCGAATAACCAAAAAGGGTGGGGGAATAGCTGTAATGTTTAAAAACAGACTTAACATCATTAGGAACACATTGCACCCCCCCAGGTCTCTAATATTGAACTTATTGCACTGAAGATCTGCCTAAACTCCCATAAATGTATTAATCTAGTAGTAATCTATATCCCACCAGGGAAAAACCTTGAAAACCTTGAGCTTACTTTAAGTTGGTTAGCCGCAAACTACCCTCAGGAAACCATTATACTAGGGGACTTTAATATTGACTGGTCCCACTGCTCTGCCAAGACATATCCCCACCCAATCAATCTATATGGCTTCTCCCAAAATATCACAGCTCCCACCAGAATTGGTAACGCACAGCAAAAGGAGAGTACCATTGACTGGATTCTCACCAATAAAGCTGCTAACAATTATTCTACCGGTACCCTCCCCAATGACTTAAGTGACCACCTTGTCACTTATATTATAAAGCACAAGCTTTGTACTTCCAATCCACCCCTACATAAACTTATCAGAAACAGGAAAAAGTTCAACCTAGATCTATTCCTAGCTGAACTAAAATTCTGCAACTGGTCTACCCTAACCTCTCTTCCCCTAGCCGAGAGCGTGTCATACTTTAATGACACTTTCCTAAACATCCTTGACTCCCACGCTCCAAATCGATTAATTAGAACTAAAAATCGCATAGCTCCCTGGCTTACAAGAGAAACCAAAGCAAAAATTAAACTTTGTGACCAGGCTTGGAACAAATGGCGAGCCACCAAAACTCCCCTAGATCATATTAAATTTCAATCACTCAGAAACTCCACGAAATCAGACATCGCTAGAGATAAAAAACAGTACTTCTGTCACCTCCAGGACAAACATCAGACTAACCCAAAAAAGTTCTGGGCTGGATTCAACAATCTCCTCCATCCTGGTAAATCCTCTACCCCTATACCCAAGAAACTTACTAGTAATAAACCTGAAGTGATAGCCAATGCCTTTAACATTTTTTTTACGGAGACCATTCAGTCCCTTGCCAATCATCTACCTACCTCTTCCCCATCATTAACTCTTCCTCCTGACTCACCTCCTCTCTCCTTTAAACTACAAACAGCATCCACCTCCTATATTCGTACCCTACTAAAAAAACTGAAACCATCCACCCTTGCGGCCGATCGTCTCCCAGCGGAATACCTCCAATTAGCCTCTGATGTCATTGCCTACCCCATATCAATTTTGATTAACAGATCCATAACCGAGGCCACCGTCCCCCCCATTTGGAAAATCTCATACATCATTCCACTTCACAAAGGAGGCTCCTCCACTGAAACATCTAACTATAGGCCCATCGCAATACTTTCTCCAATAGCAAAAATTTTAGAACGGTGTATTCACAAACAACTCCTCCACCACCTCACCCTCAATAATCTGCTATCATTTACCCAGCATGGCTTTCGCCCCCATCACAGTACTACTACTGCCCTCCTCTCCTTTGTCGACTCAATAAACAACAACCGTAACAATAAAATTATATCCTCTGCGCTCTTTCTTGATCTATCAAAAGCCTTCGACATGGTAAACCACCAGCTATTACTCCACAACCTGCAAACCTTTCATCTGGACAACTTGACACTCAACTGGTTCAAGGACTACCTTTCTGGTCGGCACCAAGCAGTCCTATGGCATAATACTCTATCTCAACTACTCCCTAACAACATTGGCGTCCCACAAGGCTCCATACTTGGCCCCCTTCTTTTCTCTGTTTTTATTAATGATCTTCACACAATCATCCCTAGAACCACTTGTATACAATATGCGGACGACTCCACCCTGATCTGTTCTGATCTCTCTCTCCAGAAACTCCAAACAGCCACCCAACTATGTTCAAACAACAGCAAACAAGATGTATATATATAAACAACAAAGACTATCAGTGAGTCCCAGCTCTACCTTCCAATAAAATTTATTTCGTTGAACAGTTCCTTCTCTAGCGCCTCGGCCAACAGCCTTTACAGAGTAAAACAGTAAAACTCATAAAACACTTGCAATATATACAAAAAACCAAGTAATCAATCAATTACATAATTAAACTATCAAATCACATAGCTTAAATATATTTAAAGTCATAGTCTTAAACAAGACATTGCCAGTTACATTCTCTGTTCATTCCATGTGGATGCAAAGTCCCAAATTTCATAATCAAAATGCATTCCTTTTGTCTTAACATATTTTTTTGCCTATCAACATCATTATAATATAATGGAACATGTTCCAGAACAGACACTTTTATATTCTCAATATTTCCATGGTGCACTGAGTTAAAATGTTCAGCAATAGGACTAGTAATTTTATTATTTTTAACATCTCTAATATGTTCTTTTATCCTATCTGCTAGCATTCTTTTTGTTTCTCCAATATAATATTTGTTACAATCACAGAATATGACATACACAACACCTTTGCTCATACATGTATATTTGCCTTTTGTAACAAAAATTTTGCCATTTATTTTATTCACTTCATTTACAACATGTTTACATATAGCACATTTTCCACAAGGGAATGTTCCCAAATTCTTCACAACATTTAATTCATTAGTGCAAGGCTTTTTATAAATGCTGTGTATCAGAAAGTCCTGTATATTTTTCCCCTTTCTATATGATGTCATTAATTTTATATTTTTCAGTGATGTTATATCTTTTCTAATAAAATTCCAATATTCCATAATGATTTTATTACCAATCATAGAGAAGTTAGTGTACTTTGTAACAAAAAACATTCTCTCCTGTTCAGTCCCATATTTATTGCTCCTTTGGTAGTTATTTTGTCTAGTAGTGCCCTTACTCTGTTTAAAGGCTCTATGCAAGCTATTTTCTACATCATCTGGGTTATACCCTCTATTTTTAAATATCTCAGCCACTTTATAGGCCTCCTAAAAGCCATATTAATATCAGAATTGAGTCTTTTTATTCTCAAAAATTCCCCATAGGGGATGGCTGACAACGTATGGGGGGGATGGCAACTATCTCCCACATTTTCCAGCTTATTTCATCAAATTTTCTATGAATACTAGTATATATGGGAAAGCCATTATTGCCCCTAAGCGAAATATCCAAGAAATTAACCTGATTTCCCTTTTGTATGTCACTAAATTTTATACCAAATCTGTTATTATTTAATTCATCAATGAAATTATCTGATGTCTCCCAATCCCATGACAAATGAAAATTAGGTCATCAATAAATCTAAAATACCTTAGAACATTATTTTGAAAGAAAGGCAACCTATAAAGATGTTCATTTTCAAATAGCCCCATAAACAGGTTAGCATAGGCTGGTGCAAACGCTGCCCCATAGCAGTACCTGTAACTTGTCTATAAACAGTGCCATTAAATTCAAAAATTATTTTTCAAGCAGAATTCCACCAGTTCCAGGACATAATATGTTTTAGGACTATCATTCAAAAAGAATTTTATAGCTTCCAAGCCCAAAATATGGGAAATATTAGTGTAGAGACTCTCTACATCCACCGTAATAAAATACATATTTTCACCCCAATATATATCTTTTATTTTCCTTAGAAAATCATATGAATCTTGTATATAAGAAGGTAACAACAGAACTTTTTATCAATATTTCATGTAACATGATGCAAAGATTATAAGTAAAATATCCAAAAGCTGACACAATAGGCCGACCAGGTGGTCGGTTCAGATCTTTATGAATTTTAGGTAAGCAAAAGAATTTTGCAATTTTTCTGTTCTTTACATTTATTTTTCTATTTATATCCATTTGACTTAGATAGTGTAATCTCACACCTTTCTGTAATAATTTTTCAAAATCCTTTTCTGCTTGACATAGCTGATTAATGTTAGTTTTACAATATACATTGTTGTTATCTAGATGTTGCATACACATACTATAATAATCATGAGAATTTAATATAACTAATTTTCCCCTTTGTCTGCTTGTTTAAAGACTATATTACAGTTTTTACTCAGTTGTTGCAACTTTTCCCATTCCAATTTTGTTAGATTATAAGTATGCTTTTTATTCATAAAGCCCTCTATTTCCTTTTCTAACATTGTATTCAGTAGAGATTCAAACGTACTATATTAGAATTTTTACATGGAGGTAAAAATAGTTATTATCTTTAAGCATATGTGTATTTAATAAGTCATAAGCATTGTTTTCATCTTCACTACCCGATGCACATGAATAAAACTTTCTTCACTTTCTGTTTCACTATCTAATGAAAGTAAAACATCACAGTTAGTATCTAACTCAGTTGCTTTATTTAATCTAAAGAAGTGTTCCTTTAAATGCATTTTTCCGCATAGTTGGAACAATTCAGTTTTAACCTCATACTTTTTAGGTAAGCATGTGGGTACAAATTTTAAACCCTTCTCTAAAACAGACATTTCTATCTTGTCTAGTTTATAACTGGACAAGTTAACAACATAATTACTATGTAAGTTATGTCCATCTACCTTTCTTATGTTGTCCATCGCCCGAGTCTCTCTGGCGTTCTGGATTGTTCCAGCCCCTTTTCCTGGTATTGGTATAATGTCCATTCGATTCTGAGTAGGTTTTATGAAATGCTTCTGGGTTTGCTGCAACTGGCAGTCTAGGAAAAGTTTCTCTGTCATCTTCTTCCCATGAAGACCCTCCACTTTCACCAGACAGGAAGTTCTTACTGGCATATTTTTCTGAAGCAGGATTTCCTTTTGAAAAGAGACACTCTTTCTCCTGTTTCTTTGAAAGCTAGGAAATACAAACGCCCTCTTGTGGTCATAGTCTCTAATGTCTCTAGTTAATTTAGATTTTTTTCTTTCTACCAGATCTTTTTCATAACTATTTAATTTGGTGTTAATGCCTGAGAGGAAATTCTCTAATGTAGAATTTGATGTAATATTTACCAGTTGTTCACAAACTTGTTTAGTTTCAACTACAAGTTTGTCTTTTTTCATATTGTCTCTTTCAATTAAAATTGACACCCATTCTAAACTGCACCGATGTGCAGCTGCTATCCATCGTTCATGAAATTTAACTTCTACTTCATTAGTAAGGTCAAATGGTGTTGATGGATTCTTAATAGACCTTAACCCTCTAGCCACCCAACTATGTTTTGCCAAAGTTGAAAAATGGTTCTCTGACCTGAAACTCATACTTAACCCAACTAAAACCAAGTTACTCCTATTTTTCCCCTCGTCTACCACTCTCCTACCCCCTGTGCCACAACCTGCAAATTCTAGGTCCTTTTATGTCGAATCCTTTAATGGCACCATCATTGAGCCCGTCTCCCACACCAAGCTATTAGGTGTCACTATAGACCATAAGCTCAAATTTGATATGCACATTGCCCAAACCATCAAGTCAGTTAACAAGAAACTAGGTTCAATATACAGAATCAGGAACTTTCTCACTCCTCATGCTAGATTAACCATTGCCCGCACTCATCTCCTTACCACCCTACTGTATGCCTCCCCTATATTTTCCTTCCTCAATAAACGTGAGCTCAATAAATTTTCTACCACCTACCACCATATTGCCAGATTTATTACAGGAACACCCTATCGCACCCACCATTGCCTCAACCTCAGGAAACTAGGCTGGCTAGAACTGCCCAATCTTCTTAAATTCAATCAACTCACCGAAGCATTTAAAATTATAAATCAACCAGACAAAACCCCCTCACTGAGTAAAATCCTGACCCCATACACCAACTTAAGTTCCCTTAGGTCTTCAAATAGTAACCAAGTATCAACCATCAAATCTAATAACTAGGGCGGTGACGCTCTTTATGCGAACTCTATTGGAAAGCATTGGAACTCCCTTCCTAACTACCTTAGACTCGTGCCATCACTTAACCAATTCAAAAACAGTCTCAGAGAATACTTAAAGTCCCACTGGTTGTGCCCATGTCTAAACCCAGACTAATTCCTATAGGTTTCATAGTTCCCTTCACTCTTCTCACTCAAAAGCTCTTCTCTACCATTTGACTTACCACACTTGTACCCATGTCATCATACCACATTAGCTTGTCCTGTCACCTCCTTAGCTTAGCATTTTTTTCTTCTACCATGTATATATTGATGTCATACTGATTTGTTATCCTTATAATGTTGTACCTCTAACTAATTGTAGTGTGTTATTTTTCTCATTATTGGAGCTTTTCTCCTCGGACCTCTACTGAAAAAGGATATGTATCCAGCTAGACTAGCCTGGTCAACAAATGTAAAATAAATAAATAAAAAATAAATAAATAATTAGGGTGTTTGGTTCTATCTTAATATTTTCCAGTATGTTTAGAAAGGTGTAGTGAGAATCTTGGGGTATGGTGGGGGATCTGTAGCAAGCTACAATTTGGATTGCAGTCTTACCTAGTGTTATAAGGCTTCCCTTTTGGTGTTTACCTAACTAGTTTTCACACTACAGCATTACGCTGTTATAGGACGCACCACGGTAGCCCTCTCCTCCCATAATTGTTCACATTACAACTGTAGTTGATGTAATTCATTCATGTATAACAGTATAGTGATACACACTGATAATATTCAGTCAGTGTGGGTTTCAAGTACCTACCTATGTGACCACATAAGCTATATGATATTCTGTGGACTGCACACTCCACAGGATAATTCTTATTCTGATTGTGGTATAGTGTGCATTTGAAGGCATTACAACATCTTATCGCTGCATTGCATGTGTGTGCCTGTAACCTGCTTAAAATAGTTGTGTGATCTGCCTCCTTGTCACAAAATATTGCACGATGTTATGTATACACTAAGACTTGTGTTGTATAGTACAATTATCACTGTGATGGTAGAAACACAATTATGTACAATGCACAGATTGTCCAGTATTCAAACTTATGACCTACGAAGGCAGCAAGCTACAGAAAATTATATAATTTCTTCAAGCCATATGAAAAGGCTTACTACTAAGTTTAGATAAAGCACATTTAAACAAATGGTATCATAATTGTTTAACAATGCAGTTGTCTTTGCTAAAGCAGACAGAAAGAGACATCACCAGCTATACATGTATGCATCAGATATGTCGATGACAATGTTCTTACCTACATGTACATTCACACACACATACTGACACAATCGAGGGTATGGAATAATGTCTGGTTTTAAACTGACTACCTAGCAAGCTAGAGTACATTGCATGAATTGTAAGCTCCATATGAGATGTTTGTTTACAACTGTGACAGTGCATATTTGAACGTATGACATCACCATTGTTTTAATATGGTGATATGTCTGCTAAATGGGAGTGAAAGTATTGTGAGAGCCCATTGTCATTGTAAAGCTATACATCATACATGTAGGTGAAGCCATTTCTGCATAGCACAAGACAGGCACACACACTCAAAGTAGTCACTCACTGCCAGATGCAAACCACCTACCTATTTATTTTCACAATCTACAGATCATATTATCAAGTCAATGTGCCACAGGAGAGGTCTCCTTGCAACAACGAGATAGTGCACTTTTGAATGCATTATTTTATCACTCTGTTCCACAAAATGGATTTTGCCTAAGAATGCAAGACATTCAATGAGGAGCCTCTCGGTGTAAATATACGTATATGTGAAGAATACACAATATTTTGATGGAGCCAGTTTTATGTGACAGTACAGACATACACATCATCATACCATTTAAACAATGCTGGATTCAAACCACCTCCTATCTAGTTACACAATCTAAAAAACAAACTATTTACCACAAACACCAAAAGGGAAGCCTTATAATGTAATGTGAGATCGAGCACATTTGAAATGATAACCTCATTAGTGTAGAGTTAAAGTGTATTAAACTAATGTCAGAATACTCTCTCTGAGTAAATGTTTCTCCTGACTAGAAGTGTACATATTAGATCTGTTGCTGAAGCAGACTAGCTCAACACTGTTGGATTTCAACTACCTAACGGTCTAGTTATGCAGTCCAGAAAACACAGCAGTACCAATTGCAAGTGCCACAGGAGAAGCTTGATTGCAATGCTGACATTTTGGACATTTGAAAGGATGACATTGATGTGTTGCATAGAATGTGTTTTTGCTAAAAATGCAACAGAGTCCTCTCCAAGTATTAACATGTCTTGCAAGAGGAAGTCTACACAATGGATCTTTTGATGAAACCAATTTGACCTGAAAGTACAGGCCTGTACATTCTGTGATAGTATTTAAGCAATGCTGGAGTTGAACCACCTACCTATTTATTCAATCTAGATAACACAGCATAAACCGCAAGAGCCACAGGAAAAGCCTGACATCAACAATGCGAGAATGCTTTTTTGAAAGGATGACCTCATCAGTGCACTGCAGATAAAATGTTTGTGATAAAAATGGGAGAAAGTGATTAAATGTTTCTCCTGACTAGAAGTGTACACCTCAGATGCGTGTGTAAATCCAGTCCTACCTAGTACTACAGATACACCTGCATATGCACTCATGATAGTTGGTCAGAATGTATTCAAACAGCTGCCTAATTATTGTATCTAAAGTCTGCTGTGTCAACCACAAACACCACAGGAGAAGTCTGACTTTAAGTGTGTAATAATGCATATTTGGAAGGATTACCATATCAGTGTGTTATATAAAAGCTACAGGTCGGGGTGAAAAGGCATGTGTCTTTCCAAGCAGTAGTAACAGCAATATGTTGATTACAAGTAATTGCATACTACTCAGATAACTTATCCATCATCTCATTCCTGTATATTATGGTGCTGTGAGTAATAAGTACCTGTTTCACAGAGTGGGATGCTGATGACAATAACACTTACGAAACAGAGGATTAACAACCAAGCATTCATGAGTGTTAAGTTGAGGATGATTGTACGGAAATAGTAATCATTTGTTGTGTCGTTTCCAAATGTATTTCCTCATACATGGACAATGTGCAGTATAAATATAAACAGGTCAAAAATATGGCAGAATACTGCCTAATACCACTGATGAAGTATATGTAAAAAGATTGCACACTACTCTACATCATTTTCAGGAATAAGTATGTCAATGTGCAGACATAACTTTACCTTATGAAGTGTTTAGCCAGCACCACAGTTAACTGTTCATATAAACACTGCAACAGTCCATTGTGACATACAGATGTAATACAATAAACTCACAATAATTGTTTTCCCAAAATATCTCCAAGAAGGGCATCAATGGCAAGCACATTTGTGAGACTGATGGCAAAGTATTGGCAGATGAGTAATTAAATTAAGAAGTTTTTAAATTAGAATGGGAATTAATAGTAGTCTGTGGAAGTCCATGCCAACCTTCATGCAAATAAGGAGTGCAGAAATACAAACAGTTACGAATCTGAAAAAATTCTAACCAGATGTGTTTTATGTTGATGTTTTATGTATCATGATTGACACGTGTCCTGCAGTAAAGTAATACCTATGTGGATAATACAGGTGCATACTTAGACATCCCTCATATCTGGTGACTGTCCATGTATTGGAACATGTTGTAGTAATTCTTAGGCAATTGAAAGGGATTGTATGACATCACTCAATAATAAAGTAATTACATGATAACAGACATGTAGGTGTCACAATTAATAGGCTTCAGTAAAAGCATAGAAATGCAACTAAATTCATCCTATCGCCTTATCAGTGTCTAGCAGTCAGGTGTGCATAGAGCAGTATGCTTCTTAATGCTTAAAGCTTTGATTGTAAAAAAAATATCTTTTAGTTATTTATGGGAATGTATGAGCATTTTGGGACTGAGTTTGAAACATATAATGGAGCAAGCATGTTAATGCTGGTGAAATCCCGGACTGTGAAAACTCTATGAAGCAAGAAAGTTTTTGTTCAGCACACTTAATTACAGTAGTTACAATTGCAACATCCCATATGGGGTACATTTAACTCTGCAGCCTACTCAACATTAAGATAATAGCTGTCTCCACATAGGGCTATTAGTTTACAAATAAGGGCAGTAGACTAATGCAGCTGAAGGAAACAACTCACAAGTGTTTGCCATAAACCATGAAGTGTCATTCACCATCATTTACTATTGCTGCTCATTGACAGGCATCATGCAAATGTTGAGAACAAAGAGTGATAACAAAGAAAGGGGTAGAGAGAAATATGGGGGTGTAGAAGAGAGACATAAAACATTTTCATGCCAGGTCATCTTTGTGTATTGCTCTTAGATTTGTTATTGTAATTATTCTGTCATGCTCTGTACTATAAAATGTTCCTAATAGAAAGCAAGCACATTAAGACTGAAGCAGGATAATGGTGTGTTAATAAAATACACAGCCAACAGTTACACAAAAAACAATCATAAAAAAGCATGTAATAAGACTTTGACATACTTCTGGTTTCAAACATTAACACCATGCAAAAAGCAGTCTACAGACTTGAGTATTATCTTACCACACCACATAGGAACTTTTACATCTCAAAGTTGAAATCAGACAACAGACTGAAATACGGAAGAATGTAGGCATTAGCTTATATCACAGTAATCAGAATTATAAAATTCAACGATATGTAATTACACTGAGCAGCCCATAAGTATGCAAGAATAAAAAATGATAAGACAGAAGGAGATTGAAAGACAAGGAGAGAGGTAGAGGCCTTTGTTTCTGGACTTCTGACCATCTTTGTGGTGTATTTCTCTTACTATTTTCTTCATAATTAATCTGTCATACTCAGTACAATAACGTGTTTCTAAAAGGAAACAAGCAGGGAAAGAAAAGTAGAAACATGAATAACATATAAGAGAGATAATGGAAGATTAAAAACATGCAACCAACAGTTACTCACATAATGGTAATATAGAAAAAAAATTACATAATACTTTGGCATACTTCTGGATTTGAACCTTTGACACTACTCAAAAAGCAGTCTACAGACTTGAATTATCTCAATTCATAACATATAAGCTCTTTGCTCATAATGTTAATATCACTTCTTTGAACAGATGGAAAAAAGACTGAAGCAAAGGAGAATGTTGGTATCAGGCTTCATCACAGTAATGACAATTGTAACAGCTCATAAGGTGTGCATTACATCCAGCAGTCTAATAAATGTCTCATGATAGTGCTTTTGGTCTGTGTTTGTATTGAACACAACAGGGTTAGGAAAGTTTGATGAACACAACCATGCTAGTATGTGTGATGGCAAAAACTCACCAGTTTTTGCAACAAGACAAAAAACGCCATGTATCATAACTCAGCATTGATGCGAGATGTCAGGATCTGTTCAACTGCTGAGGACAAAAAAGGCTTTTTTATGACCCATTTTGACTATGTGTGTTGTGTGTGGTTCTATTTTTGACTGGATTAAAGGTGTTAGGACAGTGGTGAAAATGAGGGCAATCAGAGGGTAAGACACATGGGAAATATTAGAGGAATGTGCAGGACGGTAGTGGGGGAACACCATAACTATCCACTTCTTCACAAGATAAATTTAGACTTGTAAGTAGAATTTGATGAATTTAGAGTCACCACATCAGGCCTTGGTGACAAAAACAGAATAATGTTGCATGACCAGTTAGACTAAATCAGCTGTGTCAAACAGACACATATGTCAAACAGAGAGCTAAGTATGGGGCAGAATTTCTTTTTTTATTTTTTTTTATTTTTGTGGGACAGGTGCCCATTTTATTTATTTATTTTGTAGAAGGAGGACTGTAGGGGAAGCTGCTTAGGACTAAGAGGGTCAGTTAGGTAGGGTACTTTAGGTCGCAGGTGTAGGCATAAGAACATACAAGATAGATGGGAATGGTGATGGAAACAAAAAGTTGTGGTACACCAGGTTTGGGGATAGGTAGGGGACATCAGAGGTGCAATCTCATCCAGCTTGAATCTAGTCAGAACTGTCATCACTGTTTCCTGTCTCAGGTCAGGTCTCTGGGTCAGTGCTGGATGTGGCATCAGTTTTGCAATTTAACGTAGGACCTTTCCTCCTTTGCCAGTTTGGGCACTGAGGCCCTTCTCCATGATGTTCTCCACCAGCCCTGTTAGCTCCTGGTGGGTGACAAAATCATTACCTACAGTAAAACTCAAAGTGGGTACCACTGCACTAGCAGCCAGGGAAGAGCTACCTGATGCAAATGGAGCAGGTGGTACAGGATTTGTGGACAGGTAATGAACCCAATGTGCTAAGTGTCTGTGTTGCATGTGGTAGTGCCACAACAGCCAATTGTGGAGGTATGGTGGACTGAGGTGTCTGTGCTGTATGTGGTGGTGCCACAACAGCCACATGTGGAGATATGGTGGGCTGAGGTGTCTGTGCTACATGCAGTTGTGCCAGACCAGCCACTTGTGGAGGTATGGTGGGCTGAGGTGTCTGTGCTGCATGTGGTGATGCCATAAAAGCCACTTGTAGAGGTATGGTACGCTGATCTCCAGTGGTTAGTCTACCTCCCTGTGCTGATGTTCCTTTGTGTTGCAGTAGCAATGTCTGCACACACATACACACACACACACACACACACACACACACACACACACACACACACACATGCATACAAAGCGACAGAGAGAGAGATAGGGCCGGAGGAGACAAAACATAGATAATGACATCAATGCCATGTCACATTATTATTTCAATACATAGACAAGTATGACAAATGACTATGTTCACTTTTGCCACATCCATATATGATATGAAAGCATTAATGTGTTATTAAATGCATCAGTCTCAGTACTATTATAAATAATATGCAAACAGTTATTTCAGTATGCCACATCAGATATATGCATTCCAATTAAATAAATCCACTTACAAAAATGGAATGTTTAAAGTATTTAAAATTGCTGCAATTAATTTAGACATTTTACCCTGTAATAACAGCTAAGTTCTTGTGTTGAGAATAGAACTATTCAGTTGTACTCATTGCCTGACGCAGTCATCAAGAACTATTGCAGCAGGCATGTATGTTTGATATAGAGGTTAAGTATGCCTACTCAAGCTCATATGGACTGATGCCTTAAAAAGTATGATCTGGCTTGCATTCATACATGATTTATTCTTATCCTTTGCCTCTGAGAGGTGATGCAGTCACTCTTGATGCACTTGTCTGTTCAGATAAAAAGTTTCCACAGCTGTACAGAAAAAAGGACAATAAATAGAGGAATATAAATAAGTGTGCTGGCTGAAAAATCCATGTTATATCATTGAGTATTAATGGTTTAGTATCCTTGCAGAACTCAGGGATGTTTGCAGTTCTAAATTCATCCTCCTATTGGCTTAGGAGGTCCAGTTTGGGCCTCTTCATATCACTGAAGTGGTGGTAACACTGTTCCCAGTGTGTGAAACACCATTTCCACTGGGCACAGCCTTGGCCAAGCCATGCCAAGCCTCAGCCTTGTTCTGAGACCAGGTATAGTCTTCCTGCAGAAGATTACAGTTGTACAGCTTGATGCGGAGTGCTACAAAGATCCAGGACTCCTCTTTATACCACCTTGGTGGTCTAAGTGGAGCACCATCTTCACCTTTACCTGCCATGTCTACTGAAAGACACCTAGAACTATATGTCTGAATTGGTGCCCAATTCATATCTAACACGGAACAGTTTGTGCACAATGACATATAGCTTTGCCAGCTGAATTTGTACAATTGCAAGCACAGACATGGCTTGTCAGAGACACAGGCAATATTTCCATTAAAAAAATGAAGGTATGACATACTACAGTGAGACTTGGTCATGTGTGATGATTACCCTATTTACATATGTTCCACTGTTAAACAGTTCAGTCCTTTATGATGTTTGTTGTAATCAGTATTGCTTAGAGGTAAAATGGTATGAATTGGGACATAATGGGTTGGTGGGACATACAGAAAACAATAGTTGACTAATATCACTGGGAACTGAACTCATGTGAAAAAAGTAGGATAAAATGCTAACTGATGTTTATTAGCTGTCCATGCTACAGGAGAACTTATTTTTTAAGTCATAAGTTGGGTTATACAAATTTCAAACTGAACGCAGATGTACTTAAGAGATGCCTAAATGTCTGTGACTTTAACGAATAATTGTACTGGAGGTCTATCTAAAAAAACTGTCTTTATGTTTGTAAATACATGTTTTATGCATGTAGTTGAATGGCATAACTAATGCATGTTGGGGTACATTCCATTCTTAGTTTACATGGCATACAGTCCTGCACACATAATTATATGTGATGAAGCATAATACATTTAAATACATATTGCGCACTCTATACCTATGTAAGTGTATTTCACATTATCATAACCATTATGCTTAACATAATTTACACATATATTTGAGTTGAGTAATTATTAGTGATAGTTATGTTGCTAAATTTGTTTGTAATTGTCATTTGAATTTAATGTTACATTAGTAAAGAAAATTGTGTGACAATATTTATTCTGACCCTCTCATTAAAATTATCTATACAATGGATTAGTACCACACATTAAATGTGTTCTTTCTCCATACTCACTGCAATCACACATTGTGCCACAGAGATAGGTAGATAACAGGTTCATTTTCTTCACTCAGTACTGTCCAGAAATGCTCCAGCACCAGCCATGTGTGACATTGAAGACATCACAAATTATTATTATTTTTTTATTTTCTTTGCCTTCAGACATAAACTGTTGTTGCACACTATCAAAGTGCAAATGCAGAAGTAAAAAAGAAAGAATAACTAATTATAGGGTATATTTAGCAATGAACAGTGCCTTTTGTGGAAGGTTGGGCACCTGGCAACTCGATACGGTAAAACTCCACTGCCAATCATGAGCAGACAGGTGATCTGCTGTGGCGACCCCTAACCGGGAAAAAGCTGAAAGAAGAAGATTTAGCAATGAACACAGCACTTATGGCATTAACCTTACACATCCATCCTTTTAACATCTGCTTGCCACATCATAATTTGCATTTCTGTTATACATCATCACGCCTTGCAATAATGCCAATTATTGACAAAGGAGACAAACAGCTAATAAGATTAGCTCATTTTTGACACAACTGATACGTGTTTAAAGGAAATGTGTTATTGTTACAATTACAACTTGGGAGATATGGATAAATAATCTAGCACGTTACACATATTTCCTCATTACTCATGTTACTGATTTTATGTATTACACTTTACAAAATGTCATATTGTACATCGTGCATATCAAATGTTTTATTAATAATAAGAATGGTTTAGTTTCCAACAACAAAACATTTTCAACAGCAGTTCACACGGACTATAGATAACCTTTTTGGCATTTATTACATACAATTAGGCTATTTAATTCATATACAAAAATGCATATCAATATTTAATCTGACCACATAACTAAAAGTATCAGTAGTCTAGATTTGAACCTACACTCTGTAGTTGCTCCCAATATGATGTCTTAACAGCTTATTCCACAGAAATAGATAGCTGACAAATGCATTTTCTTCACTCAGTACTATCAAGAGTGCTGATAAAAGCAAATCAGCACCAGACTCATTTGCGCTACTGATGATATTCCAAATTAAAATTTGAGTTTTGGCCTTGGGAAGTAAGCCACTGTTCACTGCTAATGACCGCTAACTGCCTTTATTACATTATGGGAACTAAATGTGATGTTTTGTGCTGTTCCTAAATGTATAAAATGTATCCCCCTCTAAATTTATAAATGTGTGTGGGGGGTTTTGTGTGTGTGTGTGTGTGTGTGTGTGTGTGTGTGTGTGTGTGTGTGTGTGTGTGTGTGTGTGTGTGTGTGTGTGTGTGTGTGTACTTTCACATACACATGTACTTACTAGAAGGAGAAATTTCATCTTTGGAAAAATACTTTTCCTTTTTTGTTTGCAAGAACTTTGTTCATCTGCATGCATTTGTTTGCTTGCATATCATGAGGATTCATTTACAAAGTACACTGATCCCCTCAGAAGCATTGATTGTGTCCTGATAGCATATGAGGTGCCAAATACAGTCAATAGAATTATATAATTCCTTGTAACCAAGTTCAATGTGTGGTTATCCAGCTAGAGCTCTCTTTTTATTGCGTATTAATCTTTACTTATTTGCTCAATGTGCTGTTGAGAGGAAACATATGTGTCATTTTAACATGGAATAACATTTTGCACATACCCTGCTGTCTTGGTGCAGATATTAGTCAATTTTTAATCAAATAGTCCATATCTGAGCTCTATGACTACAATGCAAGTTAAGCATTTGACCAAATATTCTGAAGTCATGCTAATTTTCCTCTAAACACTTAATTCTCTTTTCTTTTTTTTTTAAATTAAACCTTATTCCAGCAATTATACATGTATGGCTTTTCTGTCATTTCATTTGCAATAAAATGTATAAGTAACTAACTAATCTAACACATTGAGAAAATTTTGATAAGATAACAGTAATATAAGAGCAATGCAAAATATTTGTATGGAATTAATAGCAAGCAAATTTACCTACAAGGTTATATAAATTGATATTTTCTACCCAGCGTAAATATGTTCTGTTTTCAAGAATGTACATCTTTGAAGCTTGCACTCCTTGTAAGAGTCACTGTATGATGGTTACCAGTTAATAAAGAAAATGTAAAACATTACTAGAGTATATCAATCAGCATACTTGCAATAAATCCACTGTTAACCTAAAGAATGATTCTAGTAATGCCATATAAAACAGATCAGTGTGTCTGCCAAAAAGGAAGAATTATCTGCCACCATTTTTAGCTGAGACAACTTGGCTGAGTATAAGATTAAACATAAATCCACCCCATCAAATGTCATCAAACAATAGTTTTTTTAACATAAAATGGATGTGAGAGAATTTGAAAATTATACCACTGCCTCTTATGCATTTCTTCAAAAAAAAAATTTAAAAATCACTGGAAAAAATTAAGGGCCGTATTCATGATGGCTTGCACGGAGTCTAAGAGTAGAGTAAGACTCCATGCAGCCATCATGTCCGACGAGTGATCCAGGAACAGCCTGTAGGGGTGTGTAAGAGAGCTCCTAAAATGGCTCTTACACGGACAGGGCTGGGACATGCAAATCACCTCAATTGCAGGTGAAAGGCATGCAAATGAGGTAGATTTGCAATTCAGGAAACCCAAACCTGTCCGAGTAAGAGCAGTGTTATTTGCACAAATGTGCTCAGTTGACAACTGAGTACCGTTCTGCAAATAGCAAAACGGAGCCGTGACAACTCCAAATAAAGGTTGCATCCAGTGCAGGAAGCATGCCAATGGCCAAATATACGGCCATTGGAAATGTTCCCTGATGCAAAATTAAAATAAAAATAATTTTGTTTTGCCAATTTCCGATGTTTAAGCGTAGCGCAGTGCCGAGCAAACGGGCTGCGTTCTAAAAACCAGAATACTACAAATTAAAACCCACAAATGTGGATTTTATTGAAAGTGGTAATGTACAATGCAAGGGAATGGCAAGATGAAGACAAGATGGCCACCAAGTAGAGGTTGCTATGGGGGGAAGCTCAGTCTAAGACATGTAACCAAGCATTAGTAGGCAATCCTATGTAAATGAGTGTTAGGATAGTGAATCGCTAGTTTACATAGCAAATGAGCACAGTCAGTGGAGTGTAGGAGTAGAATATGGGGCGTAACAGAGTAGAAGATAGGTGACATCACGAGGGGGTATGTATGAAAGAAGTGAAGCTCATTGGAGCAGAGTGGCATGTGTCTGCTGTCATTTAGACATCATTGAAAGAGGTGTGTCAACAGGTAGGCTAGGGAAAGCCAAGAAATGGAAGGTGTATACCATGGATAACACCAAAGTTTCTTGCTGAGCGTGCATGCACACGTGTGCACGCGTGTAAACCCGAGTAAGACAGAGTGCGCGCGTGTAAGCGTGAGTGCGCACGTTTAAGCCGGAGTAAGCATGCATAAGTCTGTTTAAAGAGTTGTAAGCACATTTGCACTGGTGTGCGCGCGTTTTAACCCGAATAAGCAAGTTTTAGTCCGTGTAAGCATGTGTGCGCGCGTGTTAGTTGCTGTGCTCGTGTTTGCGCTTGTGTGCGCGGCGCTCCCCCCTGAGGAAACAGAAAGGAAAAAGGAAGCACAACAAATAGTAGGAAGCTACCAGGGAGTACTAGCAGAGCTAGCAGGTGAAAACAATCAGAATCAGGCAATTACACAGGCAGTACACTAGCCCAGCCTAGCACTTAAAACTCTGCAAACAACAGTCCATTATGTTTCTCACAACAGACACTGCAGTAAGCTAATAGAAGTGAAAAATGAAAAAGCTTTACTGAGACAAAGAAATGTCAGGGGCTGCCATTGCTGTTATAAGGCGACATATGCAACATGTTGAGGGTGGTGACAATGGAAATGCTGCTGGACATTCCACAGTGAGGAGACGGAGAAGAGTGTACAGGCCCAGGGTAACCTACCAGGGGTTACATGAGCTGGAGATAGTGGAGCGCTATAGAGTGGACAGAGACATCCTGCAGCAAATTGTTGAGCTGTGCAGGCCACGCCTCACACACAGAACCAACAGAAGGGAACCCATCCCAGTGGGAACCAAGGTATGTGTTGGCCTAAGAATATTAGCAACAGGTACCTTCCAGAGACCAACTGGTGATATGATGGGGATATCACAGGCATCATCATCCAGGGTACTACACCAGTTCCTGGATGCCATGTCAGCACATGTCGGTGATCATGTATATTTCCCCAATTCCCGTGAGGTTTTGGTCAGCAATATGCGTCTCTTCCAGCAAATAGCAGAATACCCTGAGGTAGTGGGTGCAATAGACTGCACGCACATACGCATCAATGCACCAGCCGGCGAGCGAGGTAGGGTCTACTTCAACCGCAAGGGCTTACCCTCCATCAAGTGCCAGGTCATGTGTGATGCCCAGGGCATAATACTGAATGTGTGTGCAGGCTGCCCTGGAAGCTACCATGATTTCCATATCTGGCATCTGATGCAGCTGTACCAGACATTTGCCAATGGGGACATCCCACATGGTCACCTAGTGGGGGATGCTGGCTATGCACTGGAGCCGTGGCTGATGACACCCATCAGAAATGCACACACACCTGAACAGGAATGCCATAATGAGGCACACGCACAAACACGTAATGTAATAGAGCATGTGTTTGGGCTGCTCAAGTCATGGTTCCAGTGCCTGGACACATCTGGTGGAGCCATGCAGTACACACCAACTACATGTATCCAAATTGTCATGGTATGTGCTATGCTACATAATATGATCCTGCAAACACAGCTGCAGCAGGACCAGCATAGGCATGGGCCAAACAGCCCCCCACCATTGCCAAGGCCATCACAGGTAGAGCGTGACTCGGAGGAGGAACAACCTGAGCCTGCCCCAGTAGGCAGAAGGAGGCGTGCCCAGTATGCTTTGGCCTTGGCAAAGAGGCAATGTATAACACATACACTGGCTCAGTAAGAACTCTGGAAATGATACCCCTCTCCGACTCACACATAAAGTAAAAGGGATGCCTAAGTTGACACTACCTGCTTCCAAACATGTGCAGGGAGTGTAGTATATGCATCCAACATAGGCAGCCCTGCAGCACCACCTAAGGCATGAATGCCATGTGTTAAGCAATATAAAGCAGTGCTAAACAGCAATTACCACCATGTAGTATATGCAAACAAAATCGCACACACCAACTAGCACAACTGTGGTCAATGTTCAGTAATATTGGGCAATGTCCAGCAATGTTGGGGAATAATGAGCAATGTTGGACAAGCCTGGTCTAAGTAGGGCATAGCAGAACAAAAGCCAACATGTTCATATTTGCTTAACAGGCCCTTAAGCAGTCTGGTCTGCTCAGTATGAAAATATAAAGCAGTGATGGGCCTCAAACCCAGGATACTGTGTACTATAGCCAAAGTACTGAACCACTAAACCATGACAGTATTGCAGTAGTCCACCTGTATGATGGAATGTTGATAAGTCTATGCAAAGTATTCCATGGAAACCCTGCAGGCACAGCATAATCCTTGTTGAGTTATGACACAAAGGTGAGTCCTGCAGTGAGAACAGAACCTGACTTCCAACACACACAGTATAAATGTTAATATTGGTCATGTTTGCACACATCAGCAAATGTAGTGGACCTCAGATAGCAACATACTGAAGGGTCACACTGGGCATGCTCACACACTTGAATAAATGAGACAAATGTCAGGCAACAAAACATGGAATGTCAGAACTGGGCATGCTCACACACTTTGGCCATGTCTGAGTACAGCAGTGGGCCATGCATATCTGGCAGTTGCATGTGTTAACCCAGGAACCTGTCACTATACAGCAATCCGCCCTGTGCACACAGTTATATGACAACAGACACATCTATAATATAGTGGAACCCTGTCATAATCAAATATGTTCTGCAGATACTGAAGTTCTTCATGGAAACTGGTAAAGCAAAGATGATAAAGACCTGCAAACAGTATCAGCAATAAACACTGTGCATCTTGAACATTAGCATAGGTTCAGAGGTCGATACTAGGCTATCTGCCCTAGGGCATGTACAAGCCTAGCCAGAGTGTGTTTGGCATTCGCAACCCTGTCAGATTACTACACTGTGTGTATGTGAATAGTAGGTCACACAAGATAGCCCATGTACGTTTATGCTAGTGTGCCTCTGTTTAGCAGGGACACAGAGGATATCCCAGGGGTAAATATACAATCACCCATACAGTTGTCAAGATGTCTCCAGTAGGTGGTCAGTGGGTGGCTCTGCCTATGTGAAACTGGGATTACTTTCTGTAGTGAGTGGAGCCTCTGGGATAAGAATCTGTCCCCCCACAATGTCCTATTAACATCTGTGCTGAGGTATACGTCCCTGCAGTGTGTAGCTCCAAGGGAGTTGGATATTCTGAGGTGGAGCATGTCCAGTAATTCTGGTTTGGGTATAGCTGTAAACAACAGGCACACATCATATCTGAGTAGGTGGTAAGCGACTGAGTAGAGCTGGAGTTACTGCATCTGAACTATGCAGGGCATCTGTGTGAGTCCCTAGATCTGCTTGGTGAGGACCGTCCATGGCCAGTACAGTTGCTGCAGGTGTCAGGTAAGGTACACCCCAAATGTGGCATTGTAACCAAGCATGGATGTGATGAGTATAGGGGCACAATGACCTCACTCGATCTAGATGTGAAACCATATGGGATAAGGTGGCACACATAGAAGGTGTGTCCAACCACATTGGCAACGTGAATGTTAAAGGCGACAGTATGAACAAGTGATGTCCCCAAACCCCTAACAACTCCTACCGTATGTAATGGAGTACTACCTATGTGGTAATGTGTGGGCATGTTGTTACTCCCAAAGGGGATGACTATGCAACTAATGGCATTTAGCTGTAGGCCATGGCTCAGGCACCAGTCATCCATCTCTGTGAGACCCTCATTGAGTATGCATGTGGCAGCTGGAGAGTTGATCATGGCACCCAGTTTGCAGTCAAGTGCAAACATGTTCAGCCATATTCCCCCTGTGATAGCCTGTATGTAAGACAAATATATACTGAACAAGAGAGATCCCAGGACCAAGCTGTGTGGGGTGCCATGTGTAACTGGTGTATAGTCAGACATGGCACCTGCAATCTTGACCATGTGAGTGCTATCCCTGATTTAGGTATCAATCCATTGTGTGAGATATGTGTCCAAATTGACGCTGGTGAGCCTATGCATAAAGGCCCAGTGGGTTATTGTGTTGAATGGTTTTGCAAGGTTCAGGTAGGCTGTGTGGATAGCCGTCCCTATGTTGATGGACCTGTTAGCTATTTAAAGAATACCTACAGGTTCAAGAGGCAAGATCTGCCCACAACAATGCTGAAATGAGTAGGACACAGTGTCTGTAGGTTCCCGATGTCTATGTGTAGGAGTCCTATGACAATATGCTCCATAGCTTTGCAGAACAGGCTACATAGGCTTATAGGGCAATATTGTCTGTGGTCCGGTGTGACACGAACTCTGTGGAATGGGACCACTGTCGCAGTACGCCATTCCTTGGGTACATATCCTGTGGTATCTCCGATATTGAACAGTGATATAATGTGAGGGTTGGGTTTGTCATGATGCTCGTGTATGATGCAGGCTGGGTCACCATCTAGTCACATTGATACTGTGATGTACGCTGTGGGGAGGGCAGCACTCACTTGTTACTGCGTGATGTCCGGGAGGTTATACTCTGTTGTGATGGATAGTTGCTCTTTAGGGGGGGATGGGTGGGAGACATTTGCACTGAACCTGTTTGCCAGGATGTAGGCAATGCCAGTGGGTTCAGGGTAGGTTTAGTCAGTATGCAGTAACTCACAGCATATCAGTGAGTGTCCACCCAGGTTCCTGACATAACTGAAGAAAGCCGTGTGATAGTCCTAAGTGTCAGGTGCAATTGTCTGGTAGAAGCAGCCCTTAGAAAAGTCCATGAGTGATTGTAGCTGTCTGCTAGTACAGATCACAGATGCCTTCCCAGTCTGGGATTGTGCTCTATCATGTAGTAGTGTCCTCCTGACGTTGTACAGCTTATTAATGGCTGGGGTCTACCAGACAGGTCCCCTGCCATTGTAGTAGTGGGTCTTGTTGTTATTTGGGATAGCACAATCCACACAGTCCACTAGGTATCCATAGAATGTGTATGTAAAGGATGTAGCAGTGTGAGCCGTATATGCCACTGTCTCAGGATCTCTGAAGGATATCACCTTGCTTCGGTGAAGTGAGATGTTGGCTCATGAGAAGTTCACCAAGATTACCCATGATGGGTGTGTGGAGGGTATATGTATGTCCTGTGAGATACATGTATGTTCTGACCTTACCAATGAGGGGTATATCACTGGTGTGGAACATAGAGTCCTCATGTTGGTGATGAGCAGGTCCAATATGTATTCCCCCTTGTGGCTGTGCTGACTGGTTGTGCCAAAGCATATGAGTCCACAAATCGTAGTGACTGTTGGGTGAGGTTGTTGGGGCTTGAGTAGTATCCCCAGTCAATATGTGTGTATATGAAGTCACACAATATAACGGTGTCTGTGGAGACCTTCATATTCTCCATAGTTCCCACAAAAGCCGAGTGTGGTTCCTGAGTTTGGGAGTGTGTTCTGTAGCAGGCAACAAACTGAAAGGCAGTATTGCACAATGGTAGTTGTATATGTATGGTCTGTGATGCTTTGTGCAGTGCTACTAACCTGGAGGTGTGTGTATCTGTGATGTATATGGATACTCCCCCTAGTTGTGTTGTCTGTTCCAAGTCTTGTTGTCAGACAGCATGGCATGAAACATAACCTGGTAGTGCTGGTGTGCATAAGCGAGCCTGAACCAGGTGTCTGTTAGTGCACAGATATTGCTCTCCTCCATACTGAGGAGAGTCCTGAGTGGCCACAATATGAGGTTAACACAACTGTTGTTGAGCAGCATTACCCTTAGTTTCATTTAACCTGTAATGTCTATGGAGGTGGGTTTATTTCTGAGCCCTGCTTAAAAAAGGCACTCTGGTGGTAGCAAGAGCCTTAGCCAGCATACCAAAGTCCAAGGGTGACAGGTGCAAGCTGTACATAGTGAAGCTACGTGGCATTTTGAGGATATCACCATACGCTGACAGACACTGTATCCCCTATGAATGAAACAAATTTGTTAGCCAACTGTTAAATGTGATATGTGTGTCCATATACTGTGACATCATAATTGGTGGATGTAAGATGCTAGACAAGGTCAGAGTTATACTGGCCTGGGCTACATGATCAGAGTGTACCTCCATGTATCATGTCATGTGGTCCAGGGAGTAACGTCTGAGGTTACACACACCAGCATGGACAATGATGGTGCCAGTCTTGTACTTGCTTTGGAGTGACCTGACTGCCTGTGTTATGCGGCAGACCCTGGCACCCAACAGACAGCCCAAAGTGACTATTCCCTTGTCAGGGCTGGTGAGTGGTACGTCAGTGTGTCTGAACATAAGTGTCACCTATTACAAGTGTATTAGGTGTGTTGTTTAGCCCGAAGGGCAGTGACTGTGTGGCACACTGACATTGTGAACTTAGTGATATGTGGGTATTGTAGTGGGGTAGCAGGTGTGTGTCTGGTCTGGAGGTCTCTGCTGCTTAGGTAGAGCACATTTACAGCATCCGAGTATGTCAATGTGGGCTAATGTGGTTTGAGTGCTGTTGCTAGAGGATATGTGAGACTGATATGTGGTGTGTGTGGTTACCTTCACCATCTGATAGACTGTGCCAGTCATGGGTCGAGAGAGTTCAGCTCCCTGTATGTCTATATAGGTGCATCTCACACATATATCTGAGTTTGTCGGGAGGAGGAGAGGGTTGTCTGTGTACATGAGGCAGATGTGACATTGTGTCAATATCACAATATCCACCAGCTGGACTAAAGAGTACACACAAAACCAACCCCTGGACATGCCAGGATATTATCATAACATACTCTGTAGCCTGATCACAAAGGATCAGTAGGGTGTTAAGCATGTAAAAGAGTATAACAGGGATTAGTGCTCATGTTCGTTAGTGTTTTGTAAAGAGGAGCTTAGAAGGAGTCCAGACTGAATCATGACACCTCCTTCAGCTATGTCATAAATATCAATGTACACACATATATGTCCTGAGTCAGGGCCAACTGTACCTGAGTGTCAATGCCGACATCATGACAGACAGGCCCATATGTACATACCCATCCCCCACTGACAATAGTCCACATCATTATACCAGGAGATATCACATGTAGAATGGATGAGCAGCTACCCCCACTGCCAAAAGCATGGCAGCAGGTGGAATACATTGATTCCCAATATGTGTTATGCACAAACTACAGAACAAACAGATCATGCACCTGAACAGTCAGCTGAGCCGCACCCCCTACACAGGATGTGGAACCGTTGAATGTATCACAGCTACATATGACACTCCCCACAAGTGTTGGTGCACAACACATCATGGGATGTCAAGTCCAGTATGCCTATGAGGTCTGATCTGCAAGGTCATGGAGTCCATCATGGTTGCAGTCATAAACACAGCTATTGGAAGCTGACACACACACAACCCTACGAACTGTGGTATGTTCATGTGCGGATCATGGTTCCCAAACATGCTAGACTGTTTGCAAGGCAGCCACCCAGGATATACATCAATGAACACATCTACACATGTGTCACATAGACTTTGAATAGCCCTTTATCAACATCCCAGACACATGTAGTATTCACAAAACCAAGAAGCTGTGCATAAATATGTGTTGACATATGACGGAATGTCAATGTGTCCACAGATAGATCACACAAGGTAAGGATACTGAGGTCATGTTCAAGCTGTTGACACCTGTTGACCCACATGGACCAGTCCTGGAATGGCATAAAACAAAGTGTACACACATCACCATGTCCAGTCTAATGATGTCACCATCCTAGAAATACAGCAGGAGAAGGGAAACCAGCCAATAAAGCAAATAGCGTGCCGTGTTAATGTGTCTCTTTCCAGTATCATAACATAGTTAGGTAGGAGTTTGAATCCTGCAAAGTGTGTGTGTGTGTGTGGGGGGGGGGTGTATGTGTGCAGTTTCCTTTGAGAGGTGTTCCCTTTTTGGAGACTGTGAAAACTCAGTAAAGGAGGTACATTCCTCTTTGGAAAGTTTGATGATGTCACCATCCTACAAATACTGCAGGAGAAGGGAAACCAACCAGTAAAGCAAATAGCGTGCCGTATTAGTGCATCTCTCTCTAGTATCATAACATAGTTAGGTAGGGGTTTGTATCCTGCAAACAGTTGAGTGTGTGTATGTGTGCAATTGTCTTTGAAAGGAGTGCCCTTTTTGGAGACTGTGAAAACACACTGAAAGAGGCACATTCCTCTTTGGAAAGTCTGATGATGTCACCATCCTACAAATACAGCAGGAGAAGGGAAACCAGCCAGTAAAGCAAATAGCGTGCCATGTTAATGTGTCTCTCCCTAGTATCACAACATGGTTAGACAGGGGTTTGAATCCTGCAAATGCTGACTGTGTGTGTGTCACTGTTGGTCAACACGGTGTGGGTTTTGCTTTTACTATGTTATGACATAGTATGATGACAACAGTAAGTGCATTGCAGACATCAGGTATCTGCGTGGCAAATATATATGTGTACATGTCCCCTCAATCAGTATATAGGTGTGAAGCCTGCATACTACATGAATACATTTGTTTCCATTGACAGGTTGTGCTGCTGCTACTCAGATCGTAGGTCACATATGTATGTATGTGACATGGTCGTCCACTGTCATGTTCTGTGGCCCAGGTCATCTGTGGCACACACACCCATGACAGTTACTTAAGAGTAGTGTGAGTGAGGGTATATGCCTGGGGTATATGTCAGACATGGTAATACATAACAAAGTCTGCCAAGAATGGGCAGTCTTTATAGGTGTACAACTGCCTTGTGGATATGCATTCAGGCCTCTAATGTGTGTGATACAACTTAGGACTCCACAATACCTATGGATATGTGGATACCAAGGGGCACATGACATAACATGGGTCTGTATGTACACAATGGTACCCGACATACACGTTGAGGGCTACCACCGGTGTGGTACTGACGGGATAGTATGTATAGTACATGAGGATGACTATGCCTTAGTCGACTTACTGCTATACAGCATGTATCACACAACAGGTATCTGTCTGTATGATACCCTTGTGTAGGATATGCATCCCATCCAGGGAATGCATTGTAGGCCATTCCATGCATTCCCAGATTTGGATGGACACATCCCTAGTGTGTCTGCATGTACTTAAGGGGGCTATATGACACACAGGTGTGGTCACAGTAATGGGTGGCGGTCATCACCACTGGTTAGTGTTATAGTGTAGCACCGGAAGGATCCAATTGATACTGGGTTCCCTACTACTGTGTGTCATTTGTCAGGACATCATCCATGTTGTGGAGGGCATCTATTGTCTCCCCCCAACATCTATCAATGACTTCGGTGTATGTCCGGATGGCACTGGCAAGGTCACAGATGCTGTAATTGATAGCGGTGTTATGTTCCCTCTGCGCCCAAAGTTCCTGCCTGGTGTACCATTCCATACGTGCCTGAGACCATAAAGTCATGCTGTTGAGGTTGTGTATACTACCAGACTGCAAATCATTGACTGATATTAACGTATCACCCGCAGCATAGTGTCAACCCATGTCATACACATGTCTACCCATGTTAGTACATAACTGTAGTAGAATGCATACTGGCCATTGAAAGATGCAGTGGGATGTTAATAATGTGTACGATAGGGTATGCCAAACGTCCCATGTGTCCACTATGCACGTACATCCAGACAGTGCGCACCTACCATGTTCACAGATGTACACTTGATAATCTGTACTGCACACATCACACACGTACTGTCCACTCACTAACACATGCTGGCAACACATCACACATCAGCCAAGTGGCACATGGGTGGATAATACATACTCAGATCTAACAGTGGTGTAAACAATGCTACATTGACAATCAGAGCTTTGATGCATAATGTCTGCTTGAATATACCTACAAGGATGTAGTTAGACTTCCTTGTTGACAACTCGCTGCTATTGCTACACTGCTATAGTGTCACCCTGTGCATCAGCACCATGTTAGCCTGTCCGACCGTCGATAATGCAGATGACAGGAGGCGGCACAGGTATCATCATATGCACAGGGCGTTTTGTTGTTTGCCAGAGCCTGACATTGACCAATCCAATCGACATGTCTGTGTGTGTGTGTGTGTGTGTGTGTGTGTGTGTGTGTGTGTGTGTGTGTGTGTGTGGGACAACAGTACAGCATGGGCCAATGTTGATGTATTGTGTGTGTGTATGTGTGAGCCCTAGTTGTTTGCTTAATGTGTGTGTGTCTGCATGCACACAGCTCCACCATGTGGCTGCCATATACGGTGGTTTGTGGGACAGCCACAGACTGTACCTGCTTGGCTGTACAGATCACTGTCTCCGGCCACGGACACAGTACCTGTGCCTGGCAGGGGTGCTACGGACAGTATTGGGTACCAACCCTGACTGGGTACTGTCATCAGAGGCACAGGTATGATGACTGGACCCATGTCCCTGCTGGGACTGGCCAGGGCCACATGCACGTGGTCTACTGGGATGGACAATGGACAGGCCAGCCCCAGCATTGCTGGGGCTGGTACTGCCACTATGGGAGCAGCTGTGAGCTGAGAGCCATCTGCGACCACTGCCAGCTGTTGCTGGCATGCGTCCACGTAGACGTCGCAACCATCCTGCATGGTCCTGGCTTGAGGAAGACATGTTGTGGAGGGCATCTATTGTCTCCCCCCATCTTCTATCAATGACTTCGGTGTATGTCCGGATGGCACCGGCAAGGTCACAGATGCTGTCATTGATAGCGGTGTCATGTGCCCTCTGCACCCTAAGTTCCTGCCTGGTGTACTGTTCCATACGTGCCTGAGCCTGCATTACAGCCCGGAACATAGTGGTCATCGTAAGACCTGTGAGGGCATGCCTGCCAGGGGCAATACGTCCAGTGGTGCTCCCCCGAGAACCCCCGGACCTCCGTCTATGTGGTACCATTCCGAGTCTACGGCTATGGCTGCTGTGAGGAGATGCACGTGCCATGGGTACCACACTCTCCTGGTCAATGCCAACTGTATGCTGTCCCTCCTCTATGACCATTGGTGGTGAGGGATGTAATGGCAGTATGAGTGTGCACATAGATGGGGTTGAACGCTGTGTACTGTCGATTGGTGGACCAACGACAGACCCTGTCAAATCTCCCTGTGCCAAAATACATGTGTCATCATCACCACTATCCGTGGCAGTGGCTTCAGGTCGCCTGCTGCTTTCGCCAAGCCCTACCTCAGCACCTGTGAGAGGAAGACAGGAAACACACGTTACGGGGTTGAACGCTGTGTACTGTCGATTGGTGGACCAACGACAGACCCTGTCAAATCTCCCTGTGCCAAAATACATGTGTCATCATCACCACTATCCGTGGCAGTGGCTTCAGGTCGCCTGCTGCTTTCGCCAAGCCCTACCTCAGCACCTGTGAGAGGAAGACAGGAAACACACGTTACGGTCTGCACATGCACCCATGCACACATGCACACATGCACACAGGCACACAGGAACACAGGAATACATGCACACTCCTCACTACAGCAGATACACACACATAACAGAAATCCAAATCATACTCAATACTGGTTGAAGGTGGTTGACAGTATCACAAGGCAAACAGTCACACACATGTGTCAGCATGCAGAATAAGTGTTGATCAAGTCCATGCAGTGTGAGTGTAGACAGCCATAGTCAATGACAGTGTACATGGCTATGGTGCATGTGTGTACATGTTTAGTGATTGCCTACACCCTGGAACACAATGTGTACAAGGACACGACATTTCTGTGCAAGTATTATAAGATCTGCAGTGTTCTGTGCACCATCACACACAGGTACACATAACATGGCTGCATGTGTTATCTGTGTGTCACATGGATTTCTATGTCTGATTGCAGTGTCTGTATCTGTAGCAGATAATTGTGGACACAGGTGTAGCACATGCATGCTATGTACACACACGGGATGAGTGGTGCATGTATATGTGATGGGATACCAATCCTGGACATGGCCATTGTAACAGTATGGGGTGTAGTACCATTAGCCATCATCATCATGCATCATGTGGTCACTCAAGCCCACTAAAGTGAGCTAGAACACCGCCTAGCATGCTGTACCTGAACCGCAGTGCCTTGGCTAAGTTCACAATTACACAGCCACGTTGCACAAGGGTGTGTGACGTGTCCAATAGGGAGCATTGCCTAACATGACTGTGTTATGTGTTGAGGAGTGTTGCACAGCCCCATGCTAGGCCCCTACCCCTCAGGTATGGTATGTGTGGTGTGTGGATGACATGTGGGATACTGAAGTGTGACCTGGCAGCGGGTGTCCAGTTACACTATGTGTAGCATGTTGAGGTGTACTGTGTATGACAAACTTGTTATGTTGTGTACATGTGTGTCAACTATGCCTATCCAATGTGCAGTACAGTGTTGCCACATTTGTGTCTGATGCTCTGTACATTGCATGTGATTGAGGCAGCTACTGACATTACTGAGATGTTTCACGTCTCACAGCAAACATGCACAGCATGCATTATGTGTAGGTGTGTTATGTGTACATGGCCTACACCTCACCAATGACATGCACAGTTCAATACCAAGTTTAAAGTGTTAACACATTCACCAGCATGTAATGTCTGCCCTGCTGTCACACCAGAGGGACCTGCAAGAATAGGACACAGTTTGTCAGTGGCCACAACTGTGGCATTGCTACTGTGAGTGTGCTAAACTACAGTAGAACAGCAGGCATAGGTGTACAGATACTATTCAAATTATCAGTATTGCACACAATAGGCAGCACCACTGCTAAACACAGTACACATCTTACACATGCATAATCTAACAATAAGGTAACAGTAGTCTACAGCAAGGGCATGTTACCTGCACGCTCCATGTCACTATGCTGGGTGGCTCCAGCCTCCATGACGACACATGTGTGATGTTGTTGTTGCTGTAGGCCAGGAGCCACTACACTTAGCAGCAGTTCCTCCACTCTGGTGAGGGGGGGATGTATGGCCACCCCACCACCTGTGGCAAGCTGTTGTGTGTGGATAGCAGACGCATGCCACCGGACATGTTTAATTAAATAACTGCAGTGATGGCGTACCTGCTCATATGTCCGGTTATGCATGCCTATGTCATTTACCCGGCTAACAAGTTCTTGCCACAGTGCAGTACACTCCTGCTGGTGCTGGCTGGCCCTTGAAAACGGCAGGGTATAGTGCTGAACCAGACTATGGTGGATTTCCTGTTCCTCTGCAGCTGTGAAGCAGGGGTTCCTGTGATGAGCCATAAGCCTGGAAGACAAGTAAGCGATATGTGTGAGCAAGTCATGTGGCACACTTAACATTATACAGTACAGATATAAGTTAACTGCCATATATAGCATCTGTTCGTCTGTCACAGGATACACACATTCAATACCACATATTTGTGCTCAGCCCACAACTGGCTGATAGTGCTTGCCACACAACATATGACACACCAGTATATACCAGTACTCGGCTCACTGTTTGGGATCCAATGCACAGCCTTGCCAGGGGGGTACATATCAAGGTAATGCATGCAGAAATATGTCATCCATTGCAATGAATGTGAAGTACAGTTACAGTATAACCAGTAATCCACCCTAGTCGTTGATGCCATACCCCTACCTAACATATGTGCACAGTTGTTAATATAGCTGGCATACTGCTGTAACAGAGTATACATGTTGCTAGGTATATGTGCAAACCCTGCATCACACATGTGATTGCAGACATGGTACAGGCATTATTACACACACATCAGACATTCATTCAACACACAAATGTATGCTAACACAGATGAGCATTTGCTATGTACCTTACAATACTGTGTGCCCCTACTTACAGATACCTATGCCTGAGGAATGTAATCTGTGCAGACTGCAGAAAACACAAAAGACAGTGTTACCAGGGAATGTGAACATACACCATACTGTGCTGTTTAGGCCTACAGCTTCAGGTGGTACAACAGTTCAAATGTCGGCTGGATTCACCAGCAGTACCACTTACTGAGCATACATGTATTGCGATGGGACACCACAGTCGTACACAAGGAACTACGTCACAACATATACCATCCTACTATGTCTGCATCCCAATAACTGACACATCTTTCTCTGGCCTCACACTTAGGACACAAACAACCATGACAGAAACAACCTCACACCTAGCTATCACACCATCACAGACCTTGCACACATTCACTGTCACACTCATTCCACCTCACATAGCAGGTATTGCACTGTGTACATGTCTGTGTGCATTGTGTCATAAGCAGGTAATACGCTATTGTCCCTGGGGCCTACAGCAGCCTAGCCATATGCTACCCTGGCCTGTGACACACATGTAATTAGATTTCACTTCCTCCTGTCAACAGGATACACAGAGGTGATTCCCAGGGCGTGTTACCTATCCCCCAGACAATCATCAGGGGTATGTCTGACATCTGCTACTGAGGAGCCTTGTTTGTTCATGCTGGGTGGTTTACTCCAGAGTATGGCATATTTGCCAGTAGGAGCCTAACCCTCCAGCATGTGCTGGTTAGTGAGGTTGCGGGGAATAGTGACCTAGGCCGTGTAGCCCAGTGGGATTGTGAGGTGTTGACATGGTGGTTGTCTGACTGCTATGGGTGTGGCATACCTCTGTATGTTTGGCAGAGGTAACCTCTGGGTGGCCGGTATACAACGCACTGTAGCTGTGGTTATGTGAGTCAGTCTGCATAGGGTATGTGTTTCAGGGCAGTATTACCCTTTGTGAGGTATGTCTGTGGCCTTTCCACTTGCTGTAGTTGGCATGTGAGGTACATACCACATGGGGCATTGTGATGAGTACAGGGGAACACTGAACTATATTTCCGTACATGACACATCGTTTGTGATTACACGTACCACATAGACAGATTACAAGACTAGTGTGGCACTGTGAATATCAAAGGGGAGGCTACTGTCCACCTGTGTCCCATGTTCCCTTCTGACACCTTCAGTGTTAGTCAGGCAACCACCTATCTGGTAGTTAGTGGGTAAAGTGTTTTGGTATGGGGTATGGCACTGCAGTATCAACACTGGTGTTCAGTCCATACCTTGGTCAGCAGGCACCTGTTGCAATACGTCTGACCCTGTGTCTCCCTCTCTCACTATATATATATATATATATATATATATATGAATATTTATATACATATATATTTATATATCACTCTTTATATACATATATATATATATATATATATATATATATATATATATATATATATATATACACACACATACTTGTAAACAGCCACTGCTGTACATATACATGCACATATATGCAGATATACTGCCCACCTTTCATGGTGGGAATATCAATTATGGAACAGTTGTGAGACACACAATTATGTAATAATATTGCACAGTGTTGTGCAGAATGCATTTCGCTGTCCTCAGGCTGTATAGCCGTAGCAGACCTCACTGGCTGTAACTCAGTCCCACAGCATTTAACCACCACATGACATATACCTGCACTTCTTGCTGTTTTCAATGCCACACACTACAACCTACATAGATATGTGCACATAGCAACATTCAAATACATGTATATGTCCAGCCTTCATTAACAGTTGCAGTATGCCCCTTGCCCTATGCACATCTGCATATACATATAGATACGGACTGCTACCACATAAGGTGTGTTCACAGAATATAGAGTACCCTTCAGACACATAATTCAGATGCCAGCAAATACATCTGTGTTACATACCTTACCTTTGTATTTCCCACCTCAGTCTGTTGTACCTGTTGATGTTTTTTTTTTTTTTATTTGTTTAGGTTGGTGTCTTCCACTGCCTCTGTTTGTTTTTTTTTTTTTTTGTTTGGGTTGGTCTCTCCAACTGTTTGTCTGTCTGTCTGTCTGTCTCTCTCACTCGCTGTCTCTCTCTCCAGTTGCTGCAATGATATTATTGCATGTGTGGACAGCAAGTACAGGCTGCTTTTGTAGGTATCTGCACATGTGCATGTGATGGCCTCTGCACCAATTGGTGCCCACAATTTAGTAATTGCATGCAGCCTGCTGTGTGGTAATTGCAGTTCTCACTGTGATTTCAGGACACTGCTATAAAATGATAGGTTAGGTAGGCATAGGCCTTTCAGTATTGCAAGGTGGGGACCATGCTTGTTTGCTGTGGACACTGTTGTGTCAGTCAGAAGGTTGGTATATGTCTCATATCTGAAGCTGGGTTGTAGCCAGTGAAATGCATGTTGTACTGACACCTGACTGTTGCTTCTTCAAGTACACTCTTCTCAGTGTGTAAGTTTACTCACACCTCCTAATGCTAACACTGGATACATGGGAGTATGTACTTTCTTTTGGAAGTAGAGAATTAACTGGCATACAACAGTAGTTATTGCAATGTATTCCTATGGCTTTCCTATTTTCCCTTTACATTCAGTCCTTGTAATGCATGTTATATTTCTTCATTACAATGTATTCCTATGGCTTTTCTATTTTCCCTTTACATGCACTCCTTGTAATGCATGTTATATTTCTTTCAGCACCAAGTTATTGTGTATCTGCTGTGGCTTAGTGGAACATCATGCAGACTGGTGAGTCCAAGGTGTGGGGTTTGAGACTGATAAGGGTATTTTATTTTGCTGCTGAGCAATACAAGGGCCTTGTCATACAGAGTGACAAAGGCACTTTTAAGCAGTTGTAAGTGAGTTGGTGTGGGTTTGCACGATGCTTAGCGATGCTAAGCAATGCTTAGCTTAGCTTATTGTATTTTAGCAATACTAAGCTAAACTTAGCTAAGCTTATTTTATGTTAGCAATAGTAAGCTAAGCTTGGCGGAACTTATCATATCTTAGCAATGCTAAGCTAGGCACACACATGCGCACACTGGTGCAAACCCGCTGACTACGGTTTACAAGTGCTCACTCCTGCTAACCCCCGCGCTCATGTCTTTGACAGAAAAGTAAATGGGGAGATAGGACTGTGGTGATAAAGGGTGCTCAAAGAGGGGAAGACAGTAGGGAAACTAGCTTGGGATGTACATGATGGGTGTGGAGAAGGTCCATAGCTGCCCATTTCTTTACCAGCAACAGCTGTGCATATGCAATACATTAGGTGGGATATTTGAAACCTTCCACCCCTGAGAGAGTGGTGAGGATATCTAAGTATGTTGTACTACCAATTATGAATATCAGGCACATGCACTGTTTGTGAACAGCTATACTGTCATTAGTACGTTACTCACATCTGAACAGTTTGTGGTTTGTGTTGGCATTAGCACAGTCTGCTCAGGATGACTGGACATATTTCTGTACTGTGTATGCCTACCTACACCCTTGGTTGTGCCTGACTACACGGGTGTATAGTACCTTTGGGTAGGAGTGCAGAACTGCAGTGTGCATTATTTATTATTGTGTGATGTTTATCTTGCTGAACATGCAGAGTTGCTGTGTACCTGTAAGTCTATGAAGGCTTGTAGTCTGTCTGAGTAGCTCCCACCTGTGGACATATCCAGATGGTAGACAGAGGTCAGCCTAGTATTCTTTGACTGTGCACCACAGCAGTCTTTTCAGCACCTGAACAATGGCATTGTCACAGGTGGTTGCTAGCAGTACATGGCTACATCTTTTGCTATTTCTGTGTTGTACTTCTAATAAGGGCATGTTTGTGGGATTCATTCTACAGCTATTTGCAGAGTGTGTAACAGCAGACAGGCTGATATGCCTGTGTGTTTCTGACTCTTCCAGGCCTCAGATACTCTCATGTATATATTTGAACAGCCTCAGGGAAAGGTACATATAACTGGGATACACCTGTGATATAGTTCTGACATTTTTCAGTTCAGACTTTGGGTGATTCAGACCATTTCTATTACTACACCTTTTCTGACATGCAAGCAGTGTCTACTCTCACTTATTGGCATTTGTTATTAAGTGAGATTCACCACCTTTCTGCCTACTGTTAGTACATTTCACAGGGAGTCAGAGGGGCACAGCTAACTTTTGTTTACTAATCAGGGTCATCACTGTAGAGCAGTCAATGTTGGGAGGTCTGGCCTGTGACCTATGCTAATATGCCAGTGTGTATCCTGCTCTGATACTGTGTGGGGTTTGTAAGCCACTACTGTAACCTTATTCTCTACTAGCATGGCTGATTCTCTTTTCACAGTCATGTCATGCAATTCAACAACACCTGCTGGTTAAGGCCCACACAACAAAATTTGTGTTATACCATTCCTATTTTCCCTTTACATTCACTCATGGTAATGCATGATAAATTGCTTTCAGCACTAAGTTATTGTATATCTGCTGTGGTGTAGTGGTACTTCATGCAGACTGGTGTGTCCAAGGTCCTGGGTTTGAGACTGACAAGGGTATTTTTATTTTGCTGCTGAGCAATACAAGGGCCTTGTCATACAGAGTGACTAAGGCACTTTTAAGCAGTTATAAGCGGGTTTGCTCCTGTTTGCACGACGCTTAGCAATGCTTAGCTAAGCACACACAAGCTCACACTCGTGCACCCCCACTAACTACTGCTTAAAAGTGCTTACTCCGGCTAACCCCCGCGCTAATTTCTTTTAAAGAAAAGAAAATGGGGAGATAGGAATGTGGTGAAAAAAGGGGGTACAGAGAGGGACAGACAGTAGGAAAACAAGCTCAGGATGTGCAGGAAGGGTATAGGGAAGGCCCATAGCTGCCCATTTCTTTAACAGCAACAGCTGTGCATATGTTGTAAATTTGGAGTGAGTTTTGAGACCTTCCACCCCTGAGAGAGGGGTGAGGACAACATAGTTTGTTGCACTGCCAATTAGAATTATCGGTGTACATGTCCTATGGACATGTGTGCAAAATGGGAAGCTATGTATGGGGCGTAATTTTTTTTTGGGTATAAATTGCCCCTTTTTTTTTTTTTCAGGTGAGAGTGGTAAGTGAGGTAGGGGAAATAGGTATATTTGGGGAGGTAGGTTGGAAAGGTAAACAGACAAGACAAACAAGATGCATACAGGGGCAGAATTTAACACATGGGGTGGGTGAACACAATTGACGGGGAAGGTTGTTTGGAAATAGCAAGCCCATGAGCCCACAGATGATAACAGTGGAACTGAGATCCCCACCCATGGGCAGTCATCAGGGGGTGGCTGTGCTGGGGGCTGAGTAGGACGGGCAGGCTCACCCGTGAGATGCGCCACTCTCACCTCAAGCTGGCGTAGGGGATCAGCGACTGAACGCTGGATCTCCCTACGCACCACAGTCCGGACCCTTTGAAGGGTGATGGATGGCCCTTCTCCGCCCATGCTTGCATATGGGGGACGAGCTCCATCCCCTGCAGTGCTTCCATCCGAAGGTGGCACAGGACCAACGGAGGAGGGGAGTCCGGGCTGGGCACCAGAGCCACTGGTGCCAGGTGCACTCGCCAACTGAGGAGGGACAGGTGGGTCCGCTGGGACCGGCCTTCCCATACGTTCTGTGATTTGGTGTGTTTCATTACAACATAAACAACAGCATTCCAGATTAGTTGTAACAGCATGCAGTAATATTCCCATTAACCCAACACACCACAGTTCCAACAGTTGAACAGCAAACATAACACATGCATATATTGAACAACAGTGGTTATTTCAACCGCATGCAGGGATGATTGGTAGCAACAGGCCACCATGAACATGGTGTTTAAACAGGGCACATGCATCAGCATGAGTGCAAATATGTATGGAACAATACGACATATATCCCAACAAATATTTAAGATTACATATACCCATTGAGGTGCGGAATTGCATGGTTTATGCACAAACAGTAGGGTGTAGAAAAAACCTCCATTAACATCTTATAAACACTTTTACTCTACACTACATTCCTAGTGACTGCAGGTGTATATTCCCTACATGTATTATTACACTTGCCACCATGCATTAGGTTGTGTAATGGGTTTTGCTAGTTCAATCTATACTTGACCTATATCTCACGTGCTAACTGTCCAGGATGCAGATGTTACTGCTACATATTTCATGGTTGCATTTATATTTCTTTATCTACATATCTGGTTGTTTTCACATGACATTTTCACTTCTAATTGTACAGAACCCTGCATTTATTGAAGCACACTTACATTTCTGGGGAACATATTCACATGCTACTCATGTGCCAGATTTACTTATGCATGCCAGCCAGTAACTGACTGTTGAGGACTGTATATTTACTTCACAGCTACTAGCACTTCCATCACCCACTTTAGATGGGACTGCAGAACTCTGGGTTGCCAGCACTTTCTAACACATTACTATTTGTATAATGCAAGGGTACAACAACATTTCATACTAAGTGAAACAGACACACTCTGGGTTTTAGACCTTTATTAATGACATTACACACTTTTCTACAGGTTCACTCCTTTATTTGTTTTAACGGTATATATGGCAGACATGTTCACGACATATTATACCTTTATTAATAGGTTAGCACACTCTTTTTTCAGGCTCACTCACATATTATTTTATATGACAGTGCCTGCAGAGATATTATTCCAGACATTTGTTACCTTTCTTAATGGGTTACTACACTCTTTTTCTGCCTCTCTAACGTTTTTATCTCACAGTACATGCAGAAGACTTATTCAGTCCATTTTATGGCTGTATTATTGGACTACAACACTTTCTTTCATGCTCTCTCCCATATTTTATATAACAATACATGCAGAATAATCACTAACCTGCCTGGCGGCGCAGCCTTAGCAGCCTATCTTCATAGGCTTGCTGATTCGTAACACGGTCACCTGCAGCTGTAAAGTAAATGAAGGGAAATTGAGACATTCCTATCCGTTATACATACTCCATTTTAAATCCTTACATACTGCATTCCATGGCTACATACTCAGTTTTGGGGTATCCCGCATCCCACGGGCCTCCTGTATCCTCTGGTTCAGGTGATCTTCCTTTCGTCTCTTCAGGTCCACATGGTGGTGACGGACCTGCTCACCAGTCTGGGGAACACCTGTGGCACTGGTGAGGTCACGAGCTAACCGGTTCCAAGCCTCTGCCTTGTACTCCGTCCCTTGGAACTGGCCCTTCAGGAGTCTTGCCTCATGATGGTGGGCTAGGAGCCAAACCATGTATTTGGACTCCTCGGTGCCCCATCTCTGCGCTCGGAAGCACACTCCCTCTCCAACACCAGACATTCTGACCGCAGATGTGAGCTACAATCAGTTATGGCATGTATTCCCACCTGTGGGGCTTAAATATGCCGCATTTCCCGCACTTTTTTGTGATTGGCCATTTTGTAAAATTCTCAGCTGATTGCAGACCTGCTTAGTAATGGTTAAACTACCATTCCTAAGTTTATGTATGTTAATAGTGGCTGTTTCCCCTATGTTGTCATGGCTTAGTGGTTCTGTACTTTAATTATGATGCAAAGGGTCCTGGGTTCAAACCTTGTCATTCTTTTATTTTAATACTGTCTAGACAGGCTAGGGGGTGTGGCTGCATTTAAGCAACTTAGCTCTATGTTGCTCCCCTGTGCTCTACGGTGCCCTGGTTGGCGCGGCACAAATGTCCGCGCAAACACATTGCGCTGGGTAAAGCGTTTTTAAATGTTGGGCAACTCTATTGCACTGGGTAAAGCACTATTATACTATGGGCAACTCTGTTTAGCTGGGTGAAGTGCTATTAAACTATGGGCAACTCTGTTTAGCTGGGTGAAGCGCTATTAAACTATGGGCACCTCTGTTTAGCTGGATAAAGCGCTATTAAACTATGGGCACCTCTGTTTAGCTGGATAAAGCGCTATTAAACTATGGGCACCTCTGTTTAGATGGGTATAGCGCTATTAAACTATGGGCACCTGTGTTTAGCTGTGTAAAATGTTGCTTAATGGCAGGCTATTATATATCTGGGTCTTTTAAAAATATATATTTTGTTCGCTGATACATTGGCCATGTCACTGCTTTTAATAAAATTTTAATCATATTTGTCTGGTATTATTTCAAATACTGATTTAAAACATAAATAAGAAGGGGGTGGTGGGACTCGCACTATGAATGCTTTCTCTTTGTGCATACGTTCTACCATTACGCTATTGCTATTTGGATTCATTTGCATAAGTAGTTCTTATATGCTCTTCAATGTCACAATTGCTAACTGTGGTTAAGCAATGGGCACACCCGTGCAATCAAGCGCAAATATGGGCAGCTATATCGTGGATTTAAAAAAAAATTTAATTTTTCCGTTTTATAACTCTGATGGGGGTTTACAGTGTCAGGGAGTGTGGTGTTGGGTGCAAGTACATTTGAGCAGACTCGCTCTTGTCTGTTGACAATATGCTTTTTAAAACCTTGCAGGGGCGTGGACTTTTAGACTGCTCAGCAGTCGGACATGCCCCCTGCTTGCCTACTCAGTCCGTGTAAGAGTTACGGATGAGTTAGTGTGCCCTCATGAATATTCATGGCACGCTGACGTCATACCGTTCAACTGCAGCCTCCGAGTAAGACATATTAAGTCTTACATGGAGGTTTCTTGAATCCGGCCCTAAGACTGTACAATAAGTCACCAAATAATAATTATGCACTGCAAGAAGATTAAATAGATAAATCAAAATGCTATCCCTTCATGGCAAATTAACATACACTACAATTATGAGATGTAATATTCAACATTTGTTATTTACAATTTTGTGCTCAAGTAAAATATATAATTAAGCCTTAGAAAACAACAACATTGCTTAAAAAGGCAAGAAATGCATTTTAATGTCTTTATGATAGCAATATATCACTATAAAAATCAATTATGTATAGGTGCATGTCTGTGTTTGTGGGTTTAAATGCTAGAGAGCTAGTTACAAAAGTTGTATCTTATATGGTGTACTTTTTCTTTTAGAAAGTTCAGTATGTAGATATCAGGAAGAGAAGACAATCTTTGTAGTGTGTATATCTTCTTTCCTCCTTATCCAGACATCACATGATGATAAATTAAAGGAATACTTATTACAGTTGGAGAAATATAAATGTAGAAGTGAAATTATATTTGCCTTCGATATCTTGTAAGCATGGAAGTACAGAAGTTCAATTCTCATTAGAAGAATGACTCAGCTGCAGCAACCAGACATTTTCGGCATTGAAATTGGCAAAAACTTAGAAGCTTTGATGCTATAATTATGTTAGTCAAGGAGCCTCAAATGGTATAATATAGTATACTCATCTGAGTCAGTGATGAAGACACCTTAAGGATGGACAGCTAATTTACTTTTCTTGTAAACAAAAGTACAGAGGAACAGTAATTACAAAGATCAGAAATTATTGTAAGACTGAAATAATCTTTCCATTTATTCACTATAAGGTGTTTCTGAAACGCAGAATAAAACAAAAGTGTATAAATTTGGTTTGATGCTTGATTCAGTAATAATAAAGCAAACAGTTTGTGGAATAAGAAGAGAGAAACACGGAACACTGTGTTAAGAGCAGTTGGTCGTACTAAACGGTAGGTATGTGTCCAAAGTAAACAAAGTCAGGAGTACATGCTCAAATGAATTACACAAGGAAATAATAGGAAAGCAAGATGCAATTTAACTCACTCAAGTCAAAAATACCTTTTTTGTAGACTTCCAGTTTACACCCAAACCTCCTTATGGTGTACAGAACTTTTTGGGTCCGGCATCTTTATTTAAGTGAATTACCAGCTATTCTAGTTAGTATTAGAAAGTGCAAGTAGTTATTAACAAAATGGCACTAAGACTGGTAGCCTAGGTTGTTCTACAGTGGAAAAATGAATCTTTATCAATTATTATTCGTATTTTCATATTTATGTTCATATTTTCATAACTAAGAGAGATAGATTTTATTGAGGTACATGGTGTGAAACATCATTGTGGGAAGCAGGATAATTCAATGAAAATGTTGGTTTATATCACATTATTCTGGAAATATTGCTAGTTGTTTGTTAGTAATTATGAAAATAAACAATATTTCCATGTGTGCTTAATCCCTCAAAAAATAAGTGACTTACAAACCGTTGCGTGACAGTTGAAACATTAGATGTTGTTGAAAACAGTGGCCTTAATATTCACACTGTAAGTTGCAAATCTTGAGAATTATCCAGTATTGTTTGTACTGCTAATTATATAATTAAACATGTTTTCATATTTCTGTAAATATCTCAGTAGGCATGCACTTACAGAGGAATCCATTGTCATGTGAAAGCTTATGTCTAGTTAGCAAAAGTGCTCTAACAATATATGTTTAGGTTATATAGCTTTTGAAATATGAAAATTTAGAAACAATATCATTTGGGGTTTGTGTGCATTGTAATATATTACAATATTTATGGAAAAGAAAACAGAGGTAATCCAGAAAGCTCAGGTCAGGTCTGGTATCCCACCTATGACCCAGAGGGTGACAGGACTAACAAGAAACAGAGTACAAAGGATTAGTCCAGATAATATCACTTTAATCAGCAGATCTAGGAGACTCTCTGATACCCTCCCAGTGGGAGGAATAAAGACGCCTTTTGAAGTTTCAAGTAGTTCATTCAGTTGAGTAGATAGATGGATGAGTGTTCTTGTTCTAATTAGATATCTAAAGTGTCTAACTAGAATCTTGTATTTCAGGGAATCATTTAAGAACCTAATGGGAAAATTACAGCTATGTGAATTTGGCAAGCAAAGGTTTAGGTCTCTGTAATATGCAGTCTTTTGCTGTAGGTTTGAATACCACAGCTCTAAACTAGGATGAAATGCAAGCGTATTGGTAATAAAATAGAAAGATGGAATAGATGCACAATCTGACTCAGTAGTGTTGTTTTGAAAGGTGTTATTTAACCATGAAAAATTGAAAAATGGAATATCAGTGAGTCATCAAAGCAACAGACTCATGGTAGCAAAAGAAAGCAGAAGAAGCCATTATTTTTTTCACCTCAAGGGACAGAACTCTACTTACTGAATAGACATATATTCTAAACTGAATTATCCAGTAACCAAAGAGCAAACAAACAAGTTACATAAAACTTTTCGCAGGGTGACATCTTCCTCTATACCCTTCAAAGTGTACTACTCATTATTCTTTCATCATCATCATCATAATCGTCAACCCCATTTTCCCATTGTCATACCTGAGTTTGGGATGTTGCATCAGCTGTCACCATCTCTCTGTCTCTTTCTCATGATTCAGTGCCACTGTCCTATCTTCTTCAACAGTCATGCCTTACCAGCCACTATGCTGAATGTTCACTCAAAGGTTGCATATTCTTGTCAGCAATGGGGCAGGTGTAATAAGTGACAAACAAGGCATGCAAATCCTTCACAAAGGTAGTGCAACCTCAGCCATTATAATATTAAAATGTTAACAATTGCATTACTGATAATAGGGGTGTACATGGCATTGTTTCTCATTTAGTCTATATACTCTTTTTTCTTAGTTATACTATGCCTGCCACTGCTCAAGGGTTAGTTACACTACTACCAGTAATGTAACTATACTTGAGTATATTGTTAGCCAGTCTTTGGTAGCCTGCCTGCTAGTGTATGCCAAAGTCAAAAATAGTTTACACTTCATGTAAACAGTTTAATTGCCATGTGCTTTATATTATATTACTTGTGTATTTTGTCTGGTCCTCCATTTTCAACTGTACTTGATACTTACTGTCAAAGTTAAAGTTAATTTTATTGCATGCAGATATATATTTCTGCAGAGATTCATAAATTCATTGTTGATTACTAGGCTAATGGAACAGGACTTTTTATGAGCCTAGCCAATAATACAGAGGATATGACAATATTATACCTTAATTTTATTTTACATTTGTTAACCGGGAGTGTCTGACTGAGCTGAAAAGGCTCTTTTTCAGCAGAGGCCCAGGAAAATAGCTCCAGATAGAAAAATTACAGATGCATTTATATATTTAGACATGATCAGTATACATACAAATTATAACAGACATGTTTTTACAGTGGTATGCAGCACATCAAGAGTTACAGTGGAGAGAACAAACAAGAAAATATTCATTTAAAAATAAAGGTAATTAATAGATTTGTGGTGTACAGCTGAAATTTGGAACATAGGCAGAATACAAACATAGTACACAGGTACAGTACATACATTGTACATTAGTCAGTGTTTGTGAGTAAGAGTGAAAACTATTATCAAGTACTCTAGGTTTAGTATGTGTATCTTATCTGTTTTCACTAGCCTGGTGAGCAATCATGGCACTGCCAACTTTGCATGAGATGTTGCCTAATGAGGCTTTTAAAGGAGGCTTTGGACAATATGTTTTGTATGCTAGTGGGAAAAGAGTTCTGTTTTTTAGCCACTGGACTACTATATAGTGTGTCTCCAAAGCTATTGTAGCTGTTGACTGTAGCTGACTTCTACTAGTAGTTTGCTTGATGATCTAAGAGGCCTTTTGGCTGAGTGATGTTGTACTAGGTTTTTGAGGGCAGGACACTTATTGGGGAGGTAATAGATATACTGACAGAGGTAGAGCTGATTGTAGGTTAGGAGGTTGGGCATTTCAAGCCAGTGGAGCTGTCTCAAAGCAGTACAGTGATGAGTTCTATATGAGTAATTTGCAGCAAAGCAGGCAATTCTGTTATAGCAGGCTTCCATTTTGCTTAGTTCAGTTTTGTTGAGATTAGTCAGAATAGGAGATGCATAGAGTAGGGTGGATAGACGTTGGTAGAGAGCAATGGCTGATCTTCTGTTGTTGGCAAGAAATGGTTTGATACGGTGGAGTGATCCCAGTTTGGCATGTACTTTTTTAATAGTTAAGTTGAGATAACTATCAAATTTTAGGTGGGAGTCTATGGTTATTCCCAATAGCTTAGTCTGTGCCACTGGAGCGAGTGGAGTAGCATTTGTGGAGTAGATAGTGAATTGACTGCTATCAGTGTTTTTGTTTGAACTGGTTATAATCATAAGCTGAGTTTTCTTTGGATTGAGGATAAGTTGGGCTTTGGTAAGGTAGTTTTCAACATCAGAGAATGCTAGTTGAGTTGTTTGCAGGAGGGTGGCAATGTTTTGTGCAGCACAGATTAAGGTAGTATCATCTGCATACTGAATGATAGATGCATGCTGTGTGAAGGTATGCAGGTCATTTGTGAAGACTGTGAATAGTAGTGGTCCTAAGATAGAACCCTGTGGGACTCCTATAGTTATGGGAAGCTGAGGAGAGAGAGAGAATTTTCCCATTTTACAGCTTGGTACCTGTCAGTTAAGTAGCTTTAGAACCAAGTAAGAGTGGAATTTGATAGGTGATACTGGTTTAGTTTGTTTAGCAGGATTTGGTGCAAGACTGTGTCAAATGCTTTTGGAAATATCCAAAAAAAGAGTTGACACCTGCAGGCCTTTATTTTTGAGATGGTTTACTGTGTCTGTGAAGCAGAGGAGGTCTGTAGTGGTACTATGGGCAGGTCTGAAACCATGCTGAGTAGGTGACAGGATGTTGCTGTGTAGGAGATATTTTAGCACCTGGGTGTGGATGCATTTTTCTAGGATTTTGGCAAAGAGGGGAGAGTAAAGCAATGGGTCTGTAGTTATTAAGTTCAGTGGAGGTCCCGCCTTTATGTATGGGTGTAACATAGGATATTTTCCAGAGTTTGGGCACATAGTTTTCAACAATTGATATTTTTATGAGAGTGGAGATTGGGATAGCAATAGCAATAGCATCTGCTGTGAGTTTCAAGAAATAGCTGGGGAGTAGGTCGGCTGCTGTTGATGAAATTTTTAGTTTGGAGAGCATGCTTTTGATTGAAGTGGTGGAAACTGTTTTGAGGGTAAAGCTTGTAATAGTGTTATTTGTGTTGGGGATATAGTGAGGTAGGAACTGTCCTGTGATACTAAGGATAGAATTGAGTTCACAAAGTGGGAGATGAATTGTGTTTCGATAGGAACTTTAATGTCAGAGGTGGTTGGTTTGGGGGTAGCCTTTATGGTGGGTTTTAGTAGCTGGTTTACATTTTTCCAAACTTTTTGGGGGTTGTGTTGGTATTTAGTTTGTAATGTCGTATAGTAGGATTTTTTTGTCCAGCCTAATGCATTTTTTGCAGGTTGTGCAGTTCTTGGTACTTAGGCTTTGTGTTTCTTTGGTTCTTTGATAGTAAAGCCAGGCAGTGTCTCTGGACTTGAGGATTTGTTTGGTTTCTTTACTGAGCCAGGGGTTTGTAGAGGTTCTAACCTTGATTTTGCGCAATGGAACAACAGTGTCTAGGTGTTGTAGAAATGTTTTGTTGAAATATGCTACAGCCTGTTCAAGTTTTTCCCCAGATATGGGATAGGGTAGTATCAGGGCAGTGGGTCTTTGGGTGTTGGAGCCCTAAGTCAATTTACAGACTGCCTCTCTTTATAAAGAACATGGGCAGTACTCCAGGAGTAAATTAACAGTTCCCCATCCATTTATTCAAATTCTATTTGAAAACAGTGAGGGATGGCCTTTATTTTATGAAAATGGGAAGTTTCACCCATAGAGGAAGTAGACTTTTAGATATTAATCTGTCTCTCCAGCAAGTTCTGTCTGAGTCAGAAAAAATTTTAGGTGCATGGAACACATAACCCTCATATAATTTTTCTTATGAATTATACCTCTCAACCTCTTACTGCAAAAAAATCTAGACAAAGCCATAAATAGTGGGGGGACAAAAGCCCCAAAATAGGGACACTTTTTAAATATTTATCTTGCAAACTTAGAAAGTTGATTGACTAACAGGTTTCATTAGTATGAATTTTCTGAAGGACATGAAGTCTGAAATTCAAATTCCTGCCATTATTTTCTGACTTCAGTTCTCAATGATTTGCCAGAAAACCGCAAAAACTGCAAAAAGGCCAAAAATATGAGGCAAAAATCTTGATATTTTGGGAAAATCTGGACAGTTAAGAGGTATGTTGTGAATATGTAGCATTTTTATCAGGGCTGGATCAGAGAATGCCTTGTAGGTCAGGCATAAGTCCCCTCTCAATAAACATTATAAGATGGAGTGAAGGGATAGGGCCTTTAGTTGGTCTTCATAAGACGCATGTCTTACGCATTGCATTTTTAGTGAGAAACCTCTGGGACCACTCCAATTGGTGTAAATGCCTCATTAGATACATACAGAAGGGAGCATTGCACTCGATTATGGGCCTGATGAGAGCTGACTACAATGGCACTATGACTCCCTTTGATTTTGATGCCATGACTTTACTTATAAGTTGAGCCTCACAGAAAAATTTCCTCACTGCTGTAGCTACCTGGTTATCTATTTGTGCTCCTAGGTCTCTCACCACTGGGTCTACTTTTATGGGTGTGCTAACAGTATTATAATTGTCAGGGATATCTGATTTACTGAAGAGTTTGATTACGCATTTTTTAGTATTTAGTTTCAGACCATGTTTTTTGGCACCAGTCATTTGTCATTTTTAGGCCTCTTCGTAGACGTCAGCATTGCTTGGGGATACAATGATTGCTCCCAGCTTACATTCTTAGGTGAATTGGTGAGTCAGAGGCCCGCAGCATTTGCCTTCAATTCAGAAAAGTATTTACCAAATAGGAGGGGTCACAACACTGAGCCCTGTGGGACACCACTAGTAACAGGTTTCTTATCAGAAGTATATTCACCCATCCAGACAACATGTCCCCTGTAAGTGAGCCACTTGGTTATACAACTGATGGTGTAGCAGTTTATGCCTAACTCAGTTTGTCTATAACCCTGAGTGGTGGATTGTGTCAAAAGCTTTGCCCAGGTCTAGATAAGTGGTTTGTATTGTTTTACCCTAATCCACGGCCCTGATAACTTTCTCAAAGAAGTCCACCAGATGGAGCAGGCAGGATCTTCCCTTGACAAAACCAAAATTGGGTCTGATCCAGTGTTTGGAGAGTTCCTGTCATTACTGATCCTGTCTATGATAATTTACTCCATGGCATTGCAGATAAGACTGGTCAAGTTTATTGGTTTGTACTTCCCTAGGACAGTTGATGCCCCCCCCCCCCTTTTACAAAGGGACGACTGTTGCAGTCCTACATTTCTCTGGGTCAAAGACCATCTGGAGGCTGTGGTTAGACAGGATTTTTGGTAGCACTGATAGATTATAGCAATAACCCACAGCTGGGTGTGGGTAAATCCAGCATCACCCACACCCAGCCATGGGTTACTGCTATTACACAATGACCTTATTTAAGAAAAAAGTTGCTTACATTTCTTAAATAATGTCCTTGTATAAGGGCGGTGTGCTACTCTGACGTGTTTTTCACTTGGTATCCTGGGGCTTTCTTGATGTACTGTGCATGTGTATGGGACTTTCATTCCACTGCTTATGCAGTACATCAGTGCTGTGTAAAGGAAATGGAGAAAGGAAGATCTCTGTTGCCTTTTTTTTTTAAGAAGTACAACAGAATCTAAAAATAAACAACTACATGAAAAAAAAATTATGGTAACGCTGCTGCTTCTGGTAGGTGCACCTCTTGATCTTACATTTGTGCTGTCACCTAGGTGGATTGCTCTTGAAGTATACTTATTTTAAAGTTTCAAAAGTCCAGTTGTTTTAATGACTGCAGGAGAAGTATTTTGAGCACCAGCAAAACAATGCCCAAATTATGGAAACCAGTTGTATTCATTTCCTATAGTGCAGAAAACTGAATTTCTAGCTACACCTAAGTAAGCCATCACAGTCTATGGTTGGTTTGAATCTGAAAGTTGCAGTGCAAATTTATCCTTATTTACTTTTTGAACTGCAGAAAAACTCTGCTTACTGTGTTCCTTTTTGTCATATTATGCCAGTATTCTACATATTTATGCATGACAGGAGGTATGTGAGGATTTAATAATAGAGAGAGAGAAAGGATGGAAAAAATACAAGGAAAATCAGTATATTTCGTGACTTTCCTATTTTCTTTATACTGTCTCTCTCTTACGTCCAGACTGTCTGGATTTCTTATTTTGCTACTTTTTTTTAAATTTATTTATGGTGAAGAAAGCTTAAAAAGTTATAGGATATAGTAATGGAAGAAAGTCCAGGCGACCGCACTTTTTCCATTGGTATATGCTTGATTTACAACTGACATGGTGCCCATTTTAGAATGTTAATGGCTAGTCATCGTACAATCTGTTTAAGCTATTTAATAAGCATACTGGAATGTTGATGGGACCCATGGCAGCTGTGTTTTTGACTTTAGGACCTGTTCCCTCATAATGAGTGGTAGGAGGATGGTTGCAGGTATTTCTTTGGATGTGGTAGGAAGTGATGGGGGGGGGGGGGCATTTGAACTGAACTTGTTGACCAGCAGGTTTACTATAGTTTCAGATTGGGTGTAAGTGTTGCCATCTCTGACTAACTCAGCTCATTGCTGAGCATTTCCCCTGAGGTTATGAACATAATTTAAAAAAGTCTTATGTTATATTTCACCAGGGAGGCTATATTTGCCTCATAATTTGCTTTGGCAGATTTGACCAGCTTTCTAATTTGTTTGTTAAGATTGGTGAGTGTCTTTTTGCACTGTTTTGTCTGTTTCTTCTTGGCTTCGGAGAGGATTTTTTTTCCTTTGTTGAATAGTCTGTTTATGCTAGGGGTCTACCAGGGTTATTTATTTTTGCCAGTAATCATACGTTTGACTCAGACAGGAATTGTCTCTTCTATGCAGCTTTGAAAGTGGTTGTACAGTGCTTTTGTGTGTAGTTAAGAGTAGGCCTCAGTGTCATCTGGGTTTGGAGAGGCTTGGAAGTTTGATAAGCTGTCACATAGTTTAAGGTGATTGGCCTTAGCAAAGTTCTTAACAGGTTTGGAGTCTGATGGGGGTTCTGGGTTAGTTTTAATACTAAAGGAGATCATTTTGTGGTGAGATCTTGCCAGAGAGGAGTTACTGCACAGGAGGGAGCAGCATCCCTTCATGTTCATGAGTACTAGGTCTAGGATATTTGTACCTCTAGTTGGGGAGTTAATAACTAGTTGTTCCAGGGTGTTTGCATTGCTGAAGTCCAAAATCCTCTGAGCAATTGAATTATTGGTTGTATAAGTCTATAGTTTATGGAGGGATAGTTGAAGTTAGTCATAAGTATGGTGTTAGGCTGAATGTTAAGAGCTTGCAGTAGGTTTAGTTTGGAGGAGTGGCTTTCCAGACTCATGTTAAGGAATCTTCAGCTAGCAAGGGTATGATAGTGCCTCTCACCAATGGTTAGTTGGGAATAAAACAGCACAAATGAGCCATGTTGTTGGACCAATCTAGTGATGTACTTGTCTTTTATGAACATTGAGACACCACTTCCCTTTGTTTTATCCTGAGCTGAGGGGGACTGAAATGTATGAAAGGCATTGTAACCTTTGATAGCCATAGCCAGGGTTCTTTCCATGGTTCTGAACCACTTTTGCATGACTGCACATATGTCTGCATTGTCCAAGGTGAGGAGTACTTCCAGGTAGTGCATTTTTTAATTTAAAATCATTGTGTTAAGTAGCAGTACCTTTAGGTAGTTGTGAGTGATTTTTGTTATGCTAGAGTGTCTAACAAATTAGCACAGCTTAAAAAAGGTACTATAGGGACAGATAAAGTTTATGCTAGTATCGGAAGTCAAGTGGTGACAAGTGCAAACCATCCCTGGCAAACATCATGGTTTGTTGATCTTGTCTCCCCAGGCTGACAGATATTGATTGGATCCCCTTGTTGTGACACCAGAAAATAAACCAATTGTTGAAGTCAATCATTTTTTGCTGGTACTGTGGTATCATTCTCTCTTTTTAAATTTCTCCAAGTCTTTTGGGTTTCTAATACTGTGACGGGAATGGATCCTATTCCTAAGTCAAAGTATGATTAAAGTTCATGAAATTAGTATTGTTTCAATCTTTGATGTTAGTCAAAAGTGCTCTTCACAGCACTCACAATGTGCCCAGTATCATCAGTGTTGAAGGTAGGATACTACTTAAGGCTAGATTCATGCCCGCCTGGGACACATATTCAGGGAGCTCCATCATGTCTCTCTTCCTATAATCTAGTGAGGAACATCTTAGGTTGTTCATTCCCACAAGGACTATGACCATGCCATACTGGTGCTTGTGGTTTAAATACTTAAGTGCATGCATGATCTGGGGATCCTGGCTCCAGATAGACAGCTCACTGTGATCTTGTCCTTGTTTACCATGGTATGGGGAATATCAGTATGTCTTATTATAGAATCCCCAGTAACTAGAATGTTTGTCTGTGTGGTGTGTTGCCTTAATGGCTTGGAAATGGGGCTACTGTGATTTTCAGATTTATGTGTTGTGCAAGGTGCTGTTTTTTTTGAGTATACACAAGGCCACTCCGAGATGCTTTAGGATGCCTTGGAATTTTGAGTAGATTACAAGTAAGTACCTTTGTATATGTGGGTCTCTCTGTTTGTTCCTTAGTGTTGGTAGTGGATGTTTTGGGTGTAACTGTGACAGCCTGCTTCATATTTTTCATGTGTGTATGCAAGAGCTTTGCATCCAATGACATTGTATATCTACAGCTCTCACACATTGTATTTCTTCTGAAATTAAATGTTTCTCAGTATACATGAGGCAGTTACTACACTGCCTCAGGGTGCCCATTTCCATGAGGTCAGAAACAGAGATGACAGAGAAGCACCTATCTATTATACCAGATCCTTAGTAGATGGGAAGGAGGAGATGAGAGTCACTTAAAGGTCTAAGTGAGACTGTTTAGTAGTATACATTTAGATGACCTGCAGCGGTGCTGCCTTCTGTACAAACTGGCAGCTCTTTGACCAGCTATGAACAGTGAGAGACTATAAAGAGTATTACCTATATAGGATTTTAAAGTTTGCTTATATACAGGCAAAGGGTAATCATGTTTGCTAGCTTTTATGCCAGCAGGATGAAACACTTTTACACAGTTAAGCCCTCATACCAATGAAATGAATGCACAGTAAGCCTTTAACCAGCAGTTCCCAACTCATATGGGTTGAATCAGCTCTCTGCTCCCACCATAGTGCAAAAAAAACCTCTTAATGTAAAACAAACTGGTTTTGAGTTCAAAGATAGTAGTAAATACCTTACAATGAAAGGCAGAACTGCAAAATCAGGAATCCTTGGAAATAAGTTCACAAACCCTGAGAAAGGATCCCAAATACAGAAATATCAACAGTATGAAGACTTTTACACAGTTAAGCCGTCAGGCCAATCAGATAAGCACATAATAAGACTTCCACCAGCTCTTCCCAAATTGGATAGGTTGAATTAGCCCTCTGCTCCTACCAGAGTGCAGAAAACCCTCTTAATTTAAAACAAACTGTTTTTGAGCTCAAGTATAGTCAAAATGCTTTTCAAAATAAAACAGACAGAAGTCCTGCAGTATCAGCAATCCTTGAAAATAAGTTCATAAACCATGAAAAATATTCCAAAAACAAAAATGCTAGCATGATGAAAAACTTTTAAACATTTACGCCCTCAGGCCAATCAGATGAACACACAATATGCTTTCCACCAGCAGTTGCCAACTCAGATGGATTGATTCAGCTCTTAGCAGTCGGCAGAGTGTAGAAAAAAAACTCTTAATGTAATATGAACTGGTTTTGTGCTCAAGTGCAGTAACAAATGCTTTATAGCAAAAGGCAGAATTCCTGCAGTATCAGAAATCCTTGGAAATAAGTTCACAATCCTTGAGAAATGTTCACAAATACAGAAAAAAGCACACAAGCATGGGATAACATTTACAAATACAGAAACATTTTGCAAAACTTAGAAATATTTTAGTAAACTCGGGAGATCTTTTTCAAACTCATAAAAACATTTTCAGTATCAGAGGAAGTTAGGAAATGTCAGAATACTGTTAAAATTAACTAATAGCAGTATAGTAACAAAAATATTGTGTTTCCTTAACAAGTGCAGGATGAAAAACAGTAATACATTCAGCCAAATCAATAAATGCAGCACAGAAGTGTTAAATAACACTGAGATAGTTGGAACAAGTGAAAAAAAATACTTCTATCAGCTTGTAGGTCTACAGATGGTTTTTGAAGCAATCCTAGGTCTTATAGTCACAGGAGTCCAAGCCAGGCACCGGGAAGCTCTGAATAAATGAGTAGAAAACAAATACTAAATATCCTTGACTATAAATAATCAGTATAATGCAATGTACTAATATTAACTAAAGTTTGTTATAATATCTTATTGCTATTACATATGTAATGCTTTTGAGTAAAGTTTTATAAGCCTAGTAACAACATGATGTTTGTGTTATAGCATGGACCTCTTCACCCTGGTCACCTTAGTGAGTAGTCATGCTCAATATAGGGACTAAGAAGTTAATAACATAGGAATAAAGTGTGAGAATGCAAACTAGCAAGGTGTGTGTGTGTGTGTGTGTGTGTGTGTGTGTGTGTGTGTGTGTGTGTGTGTGTGTGTGTGTGTGCATGTGTGCGCTTTTGGATTGTGATCCATGCATACCTGCAAAGGTGTTTTTCAGTAGTGTGCTAACACACCATTTTGGAAACTTCTTCTGACTGTTTGCTATGTGAAAAGAGTGGTTATTCAGAAAGTATGTTTCAGCAGGCTAATATTCAAAAATATTACTTCACAATTTATTTATTTTATTTTTCTTATGTTAACCAAATTAGTCCCACTAGGCTAGTATCCTTTTATCAGGGGAGACCCTAAGTGGTATTTAGACTACTAGGGGAAATTTTGCCAAGGCATTGGGGAACTTCACCTAGAAGAATATTTTACATCCACCTGAACTGACACCAAATCAGGCAGATAGGACCTTGATTTTACATCTTCCCTGAAGGGCAAAAACTCAGAAGTGACCCCCCCCCCAAAAAAAAAAAAATTACACTGTTGTCAACAATCTGTCTTCCTGATGTAGGAATAGAACCCACAGCCTTCTGTACTAAAGGTGAATGCACCACCTGTTGCCCTACTGGCACTGCTGTGAGACTTGGACTTAATGTGTTCCAGTAATAATTAAAGCAGGGTATCTATAGAGATGCTACAAATAAAAGCAAGACTCTCTTATTTATGAAGTATTTTAAAGGTTCCATTAAATGGTATACATATGATGAAACTGAAGAGAATCTCTGCTGCAAATTTTGGACCAAGAAAAAAAACTCTCTAACCTTTAATATGTGTATTACTTGACTACAGCATTATCTATGGGTACAAATATGATACTGCTGGAGAAAAAATAAGATTCAGAAATTAGTAAACCAACAGAGTTGAAGACACTGGGCTGGATTCACGAAGGCTTGCACGGAGTCTAAGAGTAGAGTAAAACTCCAGCAAGCCAACATATCTGCCGAGCGATCCAGGAACAGCTGACAGGGGCATGCAAGAGAGCTCCTAAAATGACTCTTGCATGGACAGTGTTAGTTTATGCAAATTACCTCATTTGCTGCTGAAAGCTATGCAAATTAGGTAAATTTGCGATCCAGGAAATACTAACCTGTCCGAGTAAGAGTAGTGTTATTTGCAGAAATGTACTCGGTTGGCAACTGAGTACTGTTCTGCAAATAGCAAAATGGAGCTATGACAGCTCCAAATAAAGGATGCATCCAGTTGAGGAAGCATGCCAATGGCCAAATATATGGCCATTGGCATTTTTATCCGTTGCAAAATAATTAAAAAATAACATTTTTTTTCCTCAATCTCCGAGGTTTAAGCATAGCGCAGCACCACGCAAATGTGCAGTGCTCTAAAAACCCTAAAAACAAAAAATAAAAGCCACAAATAGGTATTTTATTCAAAATATTCATTTGCCATGCAGGTGAATGGCAGGCTGAAGACAACATGGCGACTGAATAGTGGTTGCTAAGGGGGGAAGCTCAGTCTGAGAGATGTAACCAAGTATTAGTAGGCAATCCTATGCAAATCAGTATAAGGATAGTGAATCCCAAATATCCCTGCCATGTGAATCATGTCCCTAGAGTGTAGGAGTAGGATAAGGGGAGTAACAGAGTAAAAGATAGGTGACATCATGAGGGGGGTATGTATCAAAAAGACTGTAAGCTTATTGGAGCAGAGTGGCATGTGTTTGCTATGAGGTACTCAGGACTGGAAGAGGCGTGTCTACAGTTGTCTAAACTGAAACCCAGAAACCGAAGGTGTACTCTGTGGCTTTCACTGAAGTTTCTTGCAAAGCTGCTTACACTGTGTGCACGCGTGTGTGCGCCTGTAAACTGGTCTAAGCCTGTGTGCGCGTGTCAACCCGTGTAAGCCTGTGTAAGGCTGTCTAAGCATGTATGCATGAATATGCACCTACCTAAGCCCGTGTAAGCCTGTGTAAGGCTGTGTGCACTCGTGTGTGTGTGTGTGTTTGCGCTTGTTTGCGTGGCGCTGCCCCCTGTGGAAACAGAAATGGGAAAAGGAAGGAAAGGAAGTAGTAGGAAGTTAACCAAGGAGAACTAACAGAGCTGCCAGGTGAAATCAATCAGAATCAGCCAATTACATAGGCAGTGCACTAGTCTAGCCCAGCCCAGCACTTAAAACTCTGCAAACCACATTCCCCCATGTTTTTCTCAAACACTGCAGTCTACAAAGAGAAGTGAAAACTTAAAGAGCTTAACTGAGACAAAAAAATGTTAGGGGCTGCCATTGCTATTATAAGGCGACATGTGCAAGATGCTGAGGGTGGTGCCATTGCGAACGTTGCTGAGCAACCCACAGTGAGGAGATGGAGAAGAGTGTACAGACCCAAGGCAACCTACCAGGGGCTACATGAGCTGGAGATAGTGGAGCACTATAGAGTGGACAGAGAGCTTCTGCAGCAAATTGTTGAGCTGTGCAGGCCACGCCTCACACACAGAACCAACAGAGGGGAACCCATCCCAGTGGAAACCAAGGTACCAGCTGGTGAGCGGGGTAGGGCCTACATCAACCACAAGGGCTTCCACTCCATCAGCTGCCAGGTCATGTGTGATGCCCAGGACATAATACTGAATGTGTGTGCTGGCTGCCCTGGAAGCTACCACGATTCCCATATCTGGCATCTGTCCAGCTGTACCAGACATTTGCCAGTGGGGACACCCCTGACGGTCACTTAGTGGGGGATGCTGGATACACACTGGAGCCATGGCTGATGACACCCATCAGAAATGCACAGACACCTGAACAAGAACATCATAATAAGGCACACGCACAAACATGAAATGTAATCGAGCGTGTATTTGGGATGCTCAAGTCACGGTTCTGTTGCATGGACACATCTGGTGGAGCCTTGCAGTACTCACCAACTACATGTACCCAAATTGTCATGGTATGTGTCATGCTGCACAATATGATCCTGCAAAAACAGCTACAGCAGGAACAGCATGGGGTAGGGCCAAACAGCCCCCCATCATTGCCAAGGCCTGCATGGGCACAGCATGACTTGGAGGAACAACCTGAGCCTGCCCCAGTAGGCAGAAGGAGGCATGCCCAGTATGCCTTGGCCGTGGCAAAGAGGCAACGCATAGCACATACACTGGTTCAGTAGGAACCCTGGAAATGATACCTCCCTCTGACTCGTACGTAAAATAATAGGGATGCCTAACTTGACACTACCTGTTTCCAAACATGTATAGGGAGTGTAGTATGTGCATCCGACATAGGCAGCCCTGCAGCACCACCTGAGGCATGATTGCCATGTTTTAAGCAATATAAAGCAGTGCTAAGCAGCATTTACCAATATCTAGTATATGTAAACAAAATTGCTCGTGCCAACTAGTGCAACGTCGGGCAATGTTGGGCAAAGTTGAGCAAAGTCAGTTAAACATGCTCATATAAGCTTTACTGTTCCTTAAGCAGTCTGGTCTGCCCAGCATGAAAATAAAAAGCAATGACAGGGCTCGAACCCAGGATACTGTGCAGTATAGTCACAGTACTGAACCACTAAGTCATGATAGCATTTCAGTGGCACCGACACAGCAGGACAATTGTACACTAATGCAAACACAAAGAAATGCAGTATCATGCCCCTAAAGAGGCAAATGGGTAACCTCCCCCACACGCCTATGCAGACCGAGAACATTAGGCTAGGCGGTGTGGTGTGGGTTGTCTAGGCTATGAAGTCGCAGTGTAATATACGTGACATTGGACACCAACATCTGTAGTACAGTAGTATGCCTCAAGCCACTATGACAGGCTACAGTACAGACTGAAATGGTGTCCTGTACATAGCAGTGCAGGCATAGCAAATGTGTATAAGTGTCAGGTGAAACCCACATCCTATGTACACCCACAATAACAATCAGGTGTGCCCCAGGGTAGAAATGTACAAAGAATAGCTGTTCCCCCTGTATGTAGAAATGTTGATAAGTCTATGCAAAGTGTCGCATGGAAGCCCTGCAGGCACAGCATGATCCCTGTTGATCTATGACGCAAAGGTGAGCCCTGCTGTAAAAATACAACTTGATTTTCCATACACATATAGTATAAATGCCTATACTGGGTGTGCTCACACACTTAAAGAAACAAAGCAAATGTCAGGCAGCAACATACTGAAAGGTCATACTGGGCATGCTCACACACACAGGCTAAATACGGATGTGATAATTAGGGATCTATGGACAAATGTGGATAGTCATCTCTACTTCCAGAAACACACTCACAAAGTAGTTGGAAAATCATGCTATGTATTCACACAAACTGCCAAGGTCTGTGCATGTAGGTCAAAGGAGGTTCCCACTACTCAGCAGTCATCAGACCTGTCAGAGAGTACCACAACACACTTGCGATGAATCCGACTAGGCACGTTCAGCAGCTAGAAAGACCAATGAAGTACCTTAACAAGAGGATTACTGGTCTCAAATAGTTGCCCCATGCAACAAGACTGAATGTAACCCAATCTGTACTCTGTGGCATACTGTCTGCTCAGGAGATCTCTGCCCAACAGACAGGTTCATGTCATGGTTACACTCAGATTTGTTCTGAGTTACAGCTCAATGGCAGTAAATGTACAGAGCCAACTGATATTGCCAACATCCTGGCAGATAGGATCACTGTTAACTGTACCCCCCTCTCACCCATGAATGAGCACATCTCTATAATGGAAGACTACAAAGTTGCTGTCATCATGGCTGCACAGGTAATAAACACTCTCCAAAGCCAGTATCACAGCAGCCATGGGACCAGATAACTTCCCAGGCTGTGTAGTATCTACTTCCCTGAAGTAAACATTAACATGGCAGGTCTGTGGCTGCTGAATTTTCCAGAGGACTGTAAACCAGGAGCCATAATGGTAAACACAAAAGATGTGGACATCCTACAAAAGGGCCTCACTGGCACAGATGGCTGTTGTCAAACCCATGGGCTCTAGCTCAATGACAAAAGGTGCATTGTCATCCCCTATGTTAAAAACTCTATAGCCAAGAACTACAACAGAGGTGGTAGTATACTTCACACTGAAAGTGTGACAAGAGATCGTGGGTCACAGGTGGACAGTGGATACAACTGTGATAATCACATTCCCACAGTAATCAGGAAACCCTCCTATGTGGCACACCTCATCACAAAATGTGTCTCATGCAGAATAGAAGAGGACAATGTTCCCCTCCACTCATCACTCACTAGAACTATAATAGAGTAACACGCCACTGTTGCTATGTACCTCACAAGACAACTACAACAACTGGAAAGCCAGCAGCAATACCACACAAAGAGCATTAGTGGCCTGAAATACATGCCATACACAGACCATCTCAAAATGCTCCATACGTACTCCCTTGCATATTGCCTACTCAGAGGTGTTCACTGCCTAACATACAAAGCCATGTCAGACACAGAGCTGTTGGATATGGTCCACGCAAAACACTCATAATCCCTCTGACCTTTGGACCCAAAACCACGAGTGAAATACAAAAGGAAGGGGTGTACCCGTTTACCCTATTGATACCCACACCTTCAGGTTAGTGGCACAGCATGAGGCTTTGGAGACCATGCAAGTGCAACGAACATTGGCCAAAGCTGCCCATCAGATTGCAGCCTGCTACAGATCACGTACCTTGTCTCAGGAACCTCACTCAGTATTCCAGGGAACAGTGGAAAGTATAAAGGTTCTATCAAACACCATTATATGAGGAGATTACAACTACCCAAACAGTGAGTGGTGGAATTACTCATGTACAACGTCCTTCGCCCAATGTTTCCTAGAGTTTAAAAACCCTAACACCCTGGAACAGCTGGTCACCATGCCCACTAGAGGTGACAACATACTGGACATGATCATCACCAACATGGGGTACCAGTGTTCCACTACAGAGATAAACCCCTCGCTGGTAATATCAGATCATGAAGTAATTACACTGGACATCCACATCTAGCCCCCCACCCAGTCAATGAAACCACTGTGAAGACATTTGCAAAAGCAAACTGCACACTTCCCAAGACCAAAGTGGAGCATTCCAAAGCCCTCTTGCTATAGGATAATGGAATACAATTTGCAGAATCATTTACAACTGCATCCTATGAACATCTACAGGGATCCATGGAATGAGACATCACAAATAAAACCAAGATGCACACCTCCAAAAATAGGATGACAATCAGGTGGTTGTTGCCCATAAATAAGTTAGACAACAGAAGGAGCAAATGAACACATGATAGAGCCAACTTCATTAAAGGAAACGCATCACTGATCATTATCAGGATGAAACAATGATCGCTCATAAAATAATCCAAGGACAGTTTCTAAAGACAAATAGCCAAGGAATGTAAGAATAACAACCACAAAGCCTTCGGTAGCTATACCAGACATGTAGGTGTCAACTTCCAAATATGCTGTCAGCTACTGAAAAAAGGAAAGAAATACACCAAACCAACTTTCATTGCCCATATCCAGGGGGGCAAGTTCAGTGTAAACACCCCCCATCACCCCCAAAAGGGCCTGTGTCCATCTCAGAAGGATGCAGAGCCCCAGACATCATGGACATGCAGGTAAAGACAGCCCTTACCAAAGCTGAGAACACAGCATCAATGTGACTGGATGGTGTCCCAGGCTGCGTCATACACTAGGCCCATGAGGAACTGAACCCTCACTCACATTCACTGTCCTGACACAAGTGTACCACAGGCTATGTACCCGAAGAATGGCATACACAAACAGTCATCCAGCTCCAGAAAGGGGGTGCTACAACAGAACATGGACACCATTGCCCAGTATGTCTACTCAGCCTGGTCTACAGAGCTATTGAGCAAATTGTCATGGAATCCATAAACAGAGACATTGGAGAACTCCAGACACTGGACTCTCCACAACTTTGCCTTGTTAAAGTCAGATTCTGGCTCCTAAACCTAGTTGACTTATTTCAAACAGTTACCAAGGACATAGATGGAGGTGTAAGTAGTCCACATAGCCCTCCCGGACCTCACAAAGGACTTTCCACACCATTCCCCACTCTGTCATCATGGACAAGTGTACCAGCTGGAATATTAACAGCTATGTCACAGGATGGGTAGCCAGGTGGTTCACAGATCAAAGACACATGTTCAGAGTTGCTGGTGCCATGTCCAACTCTAAGCCAGTCACAAATGGCATCCCACAGGTTTTGGTCCTGGGACCCCACCTGTTCAGTAGATACTGCTCAGAGGTACAGGCAAGCATGGGAGGTGTATGGCTGAACAGGTCTGCAGATGAATGGTAACTGTGGTCCATAATCGACTGCATGGCTAACACAGACATCCTCCAGAAGTGTCTTACAGAGACAGATACCTGGTGTCAAAACAATGCCCTCAAGCTGAATGCCAAAGAATGCATAGTCATCCCCTTTGGGTACAACAAAGTGCACACAAATTACCACATAGCTGGTAATCCAGTATGTACGGAGAAAGTCATTATGGCCCTGGGGACACAGGTAAACACCCCCTTGATGATGACATGGCCAAAGTGTTTAGACATTCCTTCAATGTAGCCCACCTAATGTAACCCACTTTGTATAGTCTGATGATGTCACCATTCTACAAATAAACCTGTGGAAAGGATAACTCACAGTAATGTGTATAGCGCGGTGCGTAAATGCGTACCTCTGTAGTATCACCTAATACACCTAATACACTTGTAATAGGTGACTCTATTGTCAGACACACTGATGTCCCACTCACCAGACTGAACAAGGAGAAGGTCACTGTAAGCTGCCTGTCGGGTGCCAGGATCCGCCACATAACACAAGCACTCAGGTCACTCCAAAGCAAGTACAACTATGACTCAGTCATTGTCCATGCTGGTGTGAATGACCTGAGATGTACCTCCCTGGACTACATGAACTCTCTGATCATGGAGTCCAGGCCGGTATGACCCTGACCTTGAGTAGCATCTTGCCCTCACCAAGAATGATGCCACAGTATGAAGACAAAATTATCAATTTTAACAATTGGCTAAAGTATTGGTGTCATTCAAAGGGGATCCAGTGTCTTTCAGCCTTGGATGACATGCTTGACAAGCCACGTTGCTTTGCTAGGGATGGCTTGCACCTGTCACCCCTGGATTTTCGAATACTGGCAAAGGCTCTTGCATCTCTCATAGTGAATTTTTTTAGGCAAGGCTCAAAAGACAAACCCACCTCCATAGACAACACAAAGAAAAAAAAAACTATGGGTAATGCTGCTCAACGCCAGAAGTCTAAACCTCAAGATGCACGCACTCGAGACTCTCTTCATTATGGAGAATATTGATATCTGTGCAGTAACAGAAACCTGGTTCAAGGATCCCGAGAGCACCCCAGCACTAACAGGTTATACTTCATACCATGATTTTCGGCCCCAAAACTCAGACTGAACCACAAAAGGAGGGGGAGTATCCATATTTATCAAAGATACCCACACCTCCAGGATAGTGGCACTGCACGAAGCATTGGAGACCATCCATGTGCAACTAACAGTGGGCAAAACTGCCTTTCAGTTTGTAGCCTGCTACAGACCACCCTCCCAAACACAGGAACCCCACTTGACTTTCCTGAGAACACTGGAGAATAAGAAGTTCTCTCCAAACACCATTATATTGGGTGACTTCAACTACCCAAACATTGATTGGGAAAACTACTCAAGCCCAAACACCCTTGCCCAACGGTTCCTAGAATTTATAAACTCAAATGCTATGGAACAACTGGTCACCACTCCCACAAGAGGGGAAAACATATTGGATCTGGTCATCACCAACATGGGGTCTCTATGTTCCACACCAGAGGTATACCCCTCATTGGTAAGATCAGACCATAAACTAATCTCACTGGACATCCATATTCCGTCCCCACCCCCAGCCAAGGCAACCACATTGAGGAACTTCTCAAAAGCAAACTTCACACTTCTCAAAACTGAGGTGGAATCCTTCAAAGCCCCGGGCCAGTGGAAAATACGGCCCAAAATGCAGAATCCTTTACAAAAGCATTCTATGGGCACCTACAGGAATGCATGGAGCATGCTATCTCAAATAAAACCAAGACTCACTCCTCCAAAGGCAGGAGACCTGTCTGGTGGACCCCGGCCATAAATAAGCTATACAACAGAAGGAGAAAGCTACTACATGATAGAGCAAAATCCCAAAAAGGGAAGGCGTCTCTGATCAGTACTAGCAAGAAACTACGATCCCTCATAAAATCATCTAAGGCCAGCTTCGAAAGAAAAATTGCACAAGACACTAAAGATAATCACAAGGCCTTCTTTAGTTATGTCAGGAACCTGGGAGGCAACTCCCAGATATGCTCTGAGTTAGTGCAAAATGACATAAAATACACTGAACCCACAGGCATTGCCAACATCCTGGCAGAAAGGTTCAGTGCAAACTCCCCCCCTTCCCCCCAAAAGAGCAAATGTCTATCCCAACAGAGTGTAGCCTTCCTGAGATCACAGATGCACAGGTGAGAGCTGTCCTCTCCAAAGCAAAATACACATCATCAATGGGACCAGATGGTGTCCCGGGCTGCGTCTTACATGAGCTCCATGAAGAACTAAACCCTCATATAAAGTCACTGTTCAGTCTCAGCCTTACTACAGGATATGTACCCAAGGAATGGTGTACAGCAACAGTGGTCCCGCTCCACAAAGGTGGTGCCACAACAGACCTTGGAAACTATTGCCATATAAGCCTGACTAGCCTGGTCTGCAAAGCTATGGAGCGTATCATCGTGGAAATCATAAACAAAGACATTGGGAACCTCCAGACACTGGATCCTACCCAATTCGGCTTTGTTAAGGGAAGATCTTGCCTCTTGAATCTGGTCAACTTCTTTGAAACAGTTACCAAAGCCATAGATGAAGGGAAGGTAGTCCACACAGCCTATCTGGACCTCGCAAAAGCCTTTGACATAATACCCCACTCGGGCATCATAAATAAGCTCACCAGCTTAAATATCAACCCCTATGTCACAAGATGGGTTGCAAACTGGCTCAGGGATAGAACCCACATGGTCAGAATAGCAGGTGCCATGTCAGACTCTAAACCAGTTACAAGTGGCATCCCACAAGGCTCAGTCCTGGGTCCTCTCTTGTTCAGTATATATTTCTCCAAGGTACAGGCTAACATGGGCAGACTATGGCTGACCAAGTTCGCAGATGACTGCAAACTGGGTGCCATAATCGACTCTCTGGCCGACACAAGCATCCTCCAAAAGGGTCTCACAGAGACGGATAACTGATGCCAGAGCCATGGCCTAAAGCTAAATGCCAAAAAGTGCATAGTCATCCCATTTGGGAAAAACAAAGTGCCCACAAATTACCACATAGGTGGTAATCCATTAAGTACTGAAGAAGTAATTAGGGACTTGGGGACCTAAGTACATAGCAATCTCTCCTTTGACAATCACGTTGCAAAGTGGTTAGAAAGACCTTCTATATAGCCCACCTTATCACGAAAGGGTTCCCATCTAGATCAAGAGAGGTCATTGTGCCCCTCTACTCATCACTTATCAGGCCCATAATTGAATACAGTGCCCCATTTGGGATGCACCTTACCCGACACCTGCAGCAACTGGAAAGACCCCAAAAGTACCTCACCAAGAGGATCAAGGGATTCAAACAGATGCCCTATGCAGTTTGGCTAAAGAAACTCCAGCTCTACTCAGTTGCGTACCACCTACTCAGAGGCGATCTGTGTCTGATGTATAAAGCCATGTCCAACCCAGAATTAATGGACATGCTTCACCTCAGGAAATCCAAATGCCTTAGAGCTACACGCTCCAGGGACTTGAACCTCAGCACAGAAATAAATAAGACATGCTGGATGGACAGATTCATATCCCAGAGGCTCCCCTCACTCTGGAACAAAATCCCAATCCATGTTAGGCAGTGCCCCTCACTGACCCTCTTCAAGAGAAATCTTGATGAGTGGATGGGAGATCGTAAGTTTACCCCTGGGATCATTTCTGTGTCCCTGCTTGACAGAGGTACAGTAAACTAACCTTAAAAGGGCTACCTTCTGTGACCTACTATACAGAGGCACAGTCAACTAATCTAAAAGGGTGGCAAAAGCCAAACACACTCTGGCTAGGCTTATAAATGCCCTAGGGCAGATAGCCTAGTATGAACCTAATCATAAAGTAGTTAGGTAGTGGTTTGAATCCTGCACTTGACAAGTGTGTGTGTTTGTGTGTGTGGTCTCCTTGGGAAGGAGTAACCTTTTAGGAGGGTAGTAAAACACCTTAAAAGTGGTAAACCAATCTTTGTCATGTCTGATGATGTCACCATCCTACAAACATACCTGTGGAAAAGATATCGCCCAGTAATGTGTATAGTGTGTCGTTTTAATGTGTACTCCTCTAATATCATGAAGTAGTTAGGTAGGGGTTTGAGGCCTGCACTTGACAACTGTGTGTTTGTGTGTGGTCTCCTGGGGAAGGAGCAACCTTTTAGGAGAGTAGCAAAACACCTTAAAAGTGGTAAACTATTCTTTGTCAAGTCTGATTATGTCACCATCCTACAAATATACATGTGGAAACAATACTTCCCAATAATGTGCATAGCACGGCATGTTGATGCGTACTTCTCTAATATCATGAAGTAGTTAGATAGGGGTTTGAATCCTGCACTTGGTGAGTGTGTGTGCTCTATGTGTGTAACAGTGTTGGGGGTTATGCTTTTACTACCGTATGACATATCAGTAGGCATTGCACATGTGAGGTAGCTGTGAGGCAAATACATATATGTACATGTTACCTCAATTATTGCATGTGTGGGAATCCTGCTTTATCCAAGTACACAGTTGTCATCTTTGCCAAACTCTGCTGCTGCTTCACAGACCTTAGGTTACATCTGTATGCTTGTGACAAGGCCAGCCACTGCAGTTATGCCTGGCCTAGGTCATCAGTGTCACACACACTCATTACGGTTTCTATTGAATTGGGTCTGTGAGGGTTTATGTCCGAGGTATATGTTAGACCTGTTCAAAAGAAGCAGAGTCTGTCGATGATGACTATGCATTATAGGTGTACAACAACCTTTGTAGACATGCATGCAGAGCCCTTATTGCTTATGTGATCCACCGAGGGATTTCAAAATACCTTAGGGAATGTGATTATCAAAGGAGAGATGACGTAACACTAGGTTGCATGTACACATCGGTACCTGTTCATGATGTTGGTGGCTACTACCTATGTGGTACTGTGGGGGATACTATGTTCTGTAAAGGTGGATGACTATGCTTAGTTTTGCCTATAGCTTTACAGCATGGGTTTGACGACAGGTATCTGTCTGTATGATACCCTTGTGGAAGATGTGTGTGTCACCTGGAGAATGCAGTATAGGCCACAGTATGCATTAGCACACATGGACAGACATATCTCTACTGTGATTACTTGTACCTAAGAGAGCCATATGCCGAACAGGAGTGGTCTCAGTAATGGGTGCAGCTGAATACCACTGGTTACTGGCATAGTATAGTACCTGAAGGATTCAAATGTTGCTGTGTGTCCTACATCTGTGTGTCAGTTGTCAGGACATCAGCTAACAATTGGTTATGGTCAGGCTGTTGAAGTCATGTATACTATCAGAATGCAAAACAATAACAGATAGTAACAGTATCACCCACAGCACAGTGTCACACCATGTCATACACACGTGTGTAGTCAGGTTCCAAAATGTGTGTAGTACAATGCATACTGGCCACCAATAGAAACTATGCAGTGTTACTGTGTAATACAGAGCATGCCACCCTGCCCATGTGTCCACTATGCACGTACATGCAGACAGTGCACCTCCACCATTTCCACAACTGTACATCTGCAAATATGTGCTACACACATCCCACACATACTGTCCACTCTCTAACATATGCTGCCAATACTGCATACATCAGCCAAGTGGCAAAGTGGCACGTGGGCGGACAATATTCAATTGGAACTAATACTGGTGTAAACAACACTACAATGACAATCATAGCTTTAATGCATCATGCCTGCTCAGCTACACATTCAAGCATATCATTACACTCTACTGCTGACAACATGCTAACATTGCTATACTGCTATAAAGACACCCTGTGCATCAGCACCATGGTAGCCTGTTCCTGCATCAATGTTACAGATGACAGGAGGTAGCACAGGTTTCATCATATGCACAGGGTGTGCTGTTGGTCTGCCAGAGGCCTATAGTGAGCCATCCAATCGACATGTATGTGTGTGTGTGTGGGGGGGGGCAAGAATAATGGTATTGGCCAATGTTGATGTAATGTGTGTGGGTATGTGTTAGCCCTAGGTGTCTGGATTATGTGTGTGTGTGTCTGCATGCACACAGTTCCACCATGTGGCTGCCACATATGGGTACTTGTGGGACAGCCACAGACTGTACCTGTGAGGCTTTACAGATCACCATCTCTGGCCACGGATACAGTACTTGTGCCTGGCAGGGGTGCTACTGATACTATCAGGTACCAAGCCAGACTGGGTACTATCCCCAGAGGTAGATGGATGTACACTGGACCCAGGTCCCTGCTGGGACTGTCCAGAGCCACGTGCATGTGGTCTTCTAGGACGTTCTATGGAGAGCCCACCCACAACATTGTTGGGGCTGGTAATGGCACTACTGAAGCGGCTGTTGCTTGAGGGATGTCCGCGGCGACTGCCAGCTGCTGATGTTGCTGGCATACGTCCACGTCGATGACTCAACTGTCCTGCACTGTCCTGACACATGGACATGACATTGCGGAGGACATCTAATGTCTCTCCCAACATCTATCGTGTCCTCAGTGTAATTACAGATGGCACCAGCTAGGTCACGGATACTGTCTATTACGGCAGTGTTATGTGCCCTCTGTGCCCTCAGTCCCTGTCTGGTGTACCATTCCATACGTGCCTCCATGACAGCCTGGAACATGCGTGAGGTTGTTAGACCTGTGGCACATCTGCCAGTGGCATGATGGGCAGCAGTGCTCCGACGAGAACCCCTGGACATCTGCCTATGTGGTACCCTTCCAAATATCTGGGTATGGCTGCTGTGTTGGGATGCATGTGCCATGGATACCACACTGTCCTGGCCAATGCCAGCTGTATGCTGTCCCTCTGCTAAGGGCATTGGCGACGGATGTATTGGCAGTATGACTGTGTGCATGGATGGGATGGACACTTGTGTAGTGTCGATTGGTGGCCCAACGATAGACTCTGGCAAACATGCCTGTGCCTCAACACACCTATCATCATTGTCACTATCATGCTCAGTGACAGATTCCTGCTGCATTGAACCAGCCCAGTATCAGCACCTGTGAGAGGGAGACAGAAAACACACTTTACGACCTGTACATGATGTCAACACACATGCACACATGCACACATGCACATATGTACACAAATACACTCCTCACTAGAACAGACAGACACACACACACACACACACACACACACACACACACACACACACACACACACACACACACACACACCACCCGCAATCACGAATATACTCAATAGCGTGTGATGTTGGGGTACAGTATCACAAGCCAAACATTTATATCAAACGTGACAGTATGCAGGACGTGTGTTGCTCAACAGCATGCAGTGTGAGTGCAGACAGCCCTTGCTAATAACAGTATACATGGCCTTGATGCATGTGTGTTTTGTTCAGTGAATGTCTTCACCCTGGAACGCAATGTGTACATGGACACAACATTGCTGTGCAGGTATTAAAAGCCCTGCAATGTCCTGTGCACCATCAGTCACAGGTATACATACCATGGCTGGATGTGTATCATAGATATCCATTTCTGATTAGAGCATCTGTGTCTTTAGCAGATAATTGTGGACACAGGTGTAGCACATGCATGCTATGTATACACACAGGATGAGTGGTGCATGTATACCTGATGGAATACCATTGCTCAACATAGGCATTATACAGTGGTTATGGTGAGTGTAGGACATATTGTGGACATGCCAGTGCCAGCAATGACATGGCATGCTACCACACAACTGCAACATAAAACATCACACATACACAACGTGTGTCATGTGACCTATACACCCCATAGCATTACAAGACATATGTGTGTCACTTTCTACAAATGGTGATTGCTATGCATATTGTATATAGGTGCATATCTCTGCACACACACAACATTGAGGTGCATAGCAATTCATGATATGTGTAGAAGTGGGGCCACTGTAACTGGATGGGGTGTAGTACCATGAGCCATCATCATGCAGCATCATGTGGTCACTCAAGGCTACTAATGTGTGCCAGACCGGCACACAGGATGCTGTACCTGAACTGCAGTACCATGGCTACATTCACCATTTCACAGCCAGTTGTTACATGGGTTTGTGAGGTGCCCAATAGGGGGCATTGCCTAACATGAATGTGTTATGTGTTGAAGAGTGTTGCACAGCCACATGTGAGGCATCTACCCCTCAGGTATATTATGTGTGCTGTGTGGATGAGGTTTGGGATACTGTAGTGTGACCTTACAGCGGGTGTCTGAATACGCCATGTGCAGCATGTTAACGTGTACTGCGTATGACAAAGGTGTGTATGTTGTGTGCATGTGTAGCGACTCTGCTATCCAATGTCCACTACAGTGTTGCCACAATTGTGCGGGATGCTCTGTGTATTGTATGTGTTTTAGGCAGCTACCCATGTTACTAGGATGTGCATAGTCTCACAGCAAACATGCACAGCATGCATTATGCGTAGGTGTGTTACGTGTACATGGCCTACACCTCACCTATGACATGCACATTTAATTAGCAATATTAAAGGTATAACACACTAACCAGCATGGCTCTGCTGCCTTGCTGTCACACCAGAGGGACCTACGAGGATATCAGACACTTTGTCAGTGACAACATCTGTGGCATTGCTACTGTGTGTTTGCAATCTTACAGTAGTACAAGGTTGACAGTCACAGGCCTACAGATTATATTCCTATCTATTAGTATTGCACAACACTAGGCACCACATTGTCTAACTACACAGTACACATCTCACATAAGCATGCTGCACAAATAGAGGTAACAATATTCTACAGCTATGCCATGTTACCTGCACGCTCCATGTCAACTTGCTGGGTGGCTCCGGCCTCCATGATGATACATGTTACTTGTTGTGGTTGTTGTTGGCCAGAAGCCACCTGGCTCAGGAGCAACTCCTCCACTCTGGTGGGGGGGTGGATGGCTACCCCCCCCACCTGTGGCAAGCTGTTGTCCTCAGATATCAAACGCATGCTGCCGGACATGTCTAATTAAATCACTGCAGTGATGGCGTACCTGTTCATATGTCCAGTTATGCATGCCTATGTCATTTACCCTATGGACAAGATCTTGCCACAGCTCAGACCGCTCATGCTGGTCCTGGTTATACTGGAGAACAGCAGCGCATAGTGCTGCACCAGGCTCGCTGTGATGGCTTCTTCCTCAGCCGTGCTATATGCAGGGTTACGATGGTGGGACATTACCATGGAAGACAATGAAACAAAATGTGTGAGCAAGTCATGTGGCACACATAACATTCTAAAGTACAGATATCAATTAACTGCCATATATAGCAACCTATTGGCTGTCAGAAGATACACACTTTCAATACCACATATCAGTTCTCAACCTACAGATGCCTGACAGTGCCTGGCACATGTTATATATCAAACCATATTTTGCACAGCAACAAAGTTAAACAGTATGTAAGACTATACAACAGTACATGGCACACTGTATGCGACACAATGTACCACCTAGCCACAGGAGGTATATATCATGCTAATGCGTCATGAAATATGTAATCCATTGCAATGATTGTAAAGTCCAGTGACAGTATTACCAGTATACCACACTAGTCGTTGATGGCAGACCCCTGCCTAACATATGTGCATATTTGTTAATATAGGTGGCATACTTCTGTAGTACATGTTGCTAGATACGCAGTTATATCCTGTAACACACATATGACCGAGGCCATGGTACAGGCATACCCACACACACAACAGACATACATACCAGACACAAAGGTATGGCAACCCAGGTGACCTTTACCTGTGTACCTTACAGTACTGTGTGTCAGTAGTTACAAGACCCTATGCCTGAGGTATGTAATCTGTGAGGACTACAGGGAACACACAAAACAGTGGTTCCAATAAATGTGGACGTACACCATACTGTGCTGTTTAGGCATACAGCTTCAGGTAGTACTACAGTTCATACAGGAGTTGGATTCACCAGCAGTAACATTCAGTAAGCATATATGTACTGCTTTAGCTTACAATGGGACACCCCAGTTGACAACAAGGGACTACGTCAGACCGTATGGCATACTGCTTTTTCTGCCTAGCAATTGCATACACATCTTTTGCTGGGATCACAGCTAGGACACATAATACCATGACAGAAACAGTTTCCCACTAAGCTATCACACATATACCGAACTCTGACACATTCACCAACACATTCACCATCACACTCAGTCAACCTCACATATCGATTATTGCAACAAGTACATGTGGGTGTGTATCACTTCATAGGTAGGTAAGAGGCTATTGGCCCTAGGGCCTATAGGACTCTAGCCATACACTACCCTGGCCTCTGACACACAGGTAATTACATTTCACATGGCCCTGTTAAGCAGAGACACTGAGGTGATTGCCTGGGTGTATTCACTATCTCCCATACAATCTCCAGGATTATTTATGACGACTGATAATTAGGAACTTTGTTTGCTATGGATAGTTGGTTTGTTCCAGAGTATGGGATGTCTCTGAGATAGGAATCTATCCCTCCAGCATGTGCTGTTTATTGTGGTCAAAGGGTTTGGGTCCCTAGAGCATGTAGCTCATACAGATTGTAATCTGTTTACATGGAGCACGTCCAACAGATCTGGGTTTGACGTAGCTTAGTATGTCAGTCAGAGGTCACCTCTGGGTAGGCAGTATGCGACACAATCTAGTTGTGGGTTTGTGGGACGCTCTGCATAGGGCATCTGTTTGACGCCGGTATTACTCTTTGTGAGGTATGTCTGTGTCCTTTCCACTTGCTGTAGATATCTTGTGAGGTACATATCACATAGGGCATTGTACTCTATACTGGGTTTTATGTATGTGGAGTAGAGGGGAACACGGACCTATTTTCCCTGGATGACACACCTTTTGTGATGACGTGTGCCACGTAGATGGATTACATGACTAGTGTGGCACTGTGACTATCGAAGTAGAGACACTGTCCACCTGTGTCCCATGGTCTCTAATCACACCTTCATTGCTAAGTAGAATACCACCTATGTGGTAGTTCATGGGTACTGAGTCTTTGCAAGGAGGGATGCCAATGTAGTTTCAACACTGAGCTTGAGTCCATGGCTTTGTCACCAGGCATCTGTTGCAGTAATTATGACCCTGTCTCTCTCTCTCTCTCTATATATATATATATATATATATATATATATATATATATATATATATATATATATATATATATATATATATATATATATATATATATATATATATATATATATATATATATATATATATATATATATATATATATATATATATATATATATATATATATATATATATATATATATATATATATATATATATATATATATATATATACATATACACACACACACATACATATGAACATCCATTGGTATACATATAGATATACATATAGGCACATATACAGTCCACCTGTCATAGTGGGAATATCAGGTATGGGAAGGTTGTGAGGTATACAGTTATGTCATAACATTGCACAGTGTTGTGCGGAATGCATTGAAGGTGTTCTCAGCCCATGTAGCTTTGGCAGGCCTCACTGGCTGCAACACTGCAAACCTGATGAATCATACACACAGCGTTAAACCACCACGTCATATACCAGCACTGTATGCTGTCTGGTCTGCCGCACACTACAACCTACATAGAAATATGCACATAACAACCTTCAACAACATATATATATATATCCACCTTTCACAAACAGTTGCAGTATGTCCCTTGCTCAATGCAAATGTACAGATGCTAATATATCTGACACGGACATATCTCTCCATATGTGTGTGCCATACACACACAAAGACCACACTGTTGTAAGTACATGTACCTCACGGCTGACCTGTTAGGCCTTGCTGCAACATGAACAGGTGCCACATGTGAGCACACAGTAATATTAGAGGGTGTATACATAGCTGCTAATGCTGAATAACATACTAGCCTGGTACAGCTGTTGCCAATGGTAAGCTACACGTTAATATGACTATCATGCATTTTTTACTCTGTCACATCCATGTTTGCATAACCGTATGGGCTACTACCCCAAACAGACATTGTACACACTACTGTACAGAACACAGATAAAATTGATCAGATGTTTGACATTTAATGCTGAACTACATATTTCATCGTCACATCCCACAGCACACAGCTACACACTCATTTCCCCATGCCAGTAGTTATGCAGGGCATCTGTGCATTGATACGTACTGCTGCCACATATGGATGATTCAAACTATGTACAGTACTCTTTATAAACATCTACTACATTCCAGTAAATACATACCTGTTACATACCTTTCCTTTGTATGTGTTCATATTTGTTGTCGTATATCCTGGTATATTTGTTTCGCAATATACGTTTTCCTTGCAATATATCTTTTACTGTTCAAGATATTTCTTTTTCAATAGAGTTTTATTTCAAAATATATTTCTTTTCAATATATTTTTTATTTCAATATATATTTTTTTCTAAATATTTTCTTTCAATATATTTTTTTCAATATATTTCTTTTTCAATATATTTTTTTTCAATTTTTTTCTATATATTTTTCTTTCAATATATTTTTCAATATATTTTTTTCAATATTTGTTTTTAATATACTTTCTTTTCAATATTTTTTCAATATAATTTTTGTCAGTATATTAATTTGTTTTCAATATATTATTTTTGTTATATTCCTTTACATTACATAACTTTTTCTCTCTCTCTCTCTCTCTCTCTCTCTCTCTCTCTCTCTCCCTCCCTCCATACCTGCAATGGAATGATTGCATGTGTGGACAGCAAGTACAGACTGCTTATAGGTATCTGCACATGTGCATGTGATGGCCTGTGTACCAATTGGTGGCCACCATTTGGCAATTGCATGCAGCCTGCTGTGTGGTACTTGTAGTACTCACTGTCATAGCAACCCAGTGCTATAAATTGCTAGGTCAGGTAGGTGTAGCCCTTTCAGAATTCCAAAGTGGGGACCATGCTGGTTTGCTGTGGACACCATTGTGTAAGTCAGAAGGTTGGTATACTTCTTCTAACTGTTGTTAAGGGTGTAGCCAGTTATTTGTATGTTGTACTCAGACCTGAATGTTGCCACTTTCAGTGCACAATTGACAGTGTAGAATTGTACTCACCCCTAGAAATGCTAACACAAGATACATGGGAGTATGGAGTTTCTTTACAACTTCTACAATTAGCTGCCATACATATGTAGTTATTGAGATGTTTTCATTTGGCACATGAACTGTTTGGGAATAGCTATACTGTGGATATTAATGTACTCACTTCTGCACTGTTTGTGCTTTTTATTTTGTTGACATTATCACAGGATGCTCATGAAACTGGACAATTCCAGTACTGAGTATGCCTACCTACATCCTTGCTGTACCTTGAACACACTGGCATTTTGTACATTTGGGTGGGGATTGTCCTGCTATGATACTGTGTGTGGGTTGTGAAGTGCTGCTGTAACATTATTTACTGCTAGAATGTCTGGTTCTGTTATCATAGTCATGTAATGCAATTCCACTATGACTGCTGGTAAAGTTCCACAGAGCAGGTTTTGTGTTATGGCATTCCTATCTTTACTTTACATTCACACATTCTGATGCATGATATATATATTTCAGCAACATCCTGCTGTATATCTACTGTGGCCTAGTGGTACTTCATGCAGTCTAGTGTGTCCAAGGTCCGGGGTTCGAGACTGACAGTGGTGTTTTATTTTGCTGCTGAGCAGAATAAGGCCCCTCATATGCAGGGTGACTAAGGCACTTTTAAGCAGTTGTAAGCGGGTTTGCGCATGTTTGCGCGATGCTTAGCAATACTTAGCTAAGCGCACACATGTGCACACTTGCTCAAACCCGCTTACTACTGCTTAATAGTGCTTACTCCCGCTAACCCCCGCGCTCATTTGTTTGAAATAAAAGAAAATGGGGAGATAGGAAAGTGGTGAAAAAGGAGCACAAAGAGGGAAAGACAGTAGGGAAAACAGCTCGGGATGTGCAGGACGGGTGTAGGGAAGGTCCATAGCTGCCCATTTCTTTAACAGCAACAGCTGTGCATATACTAGTAATTTGAAGGGAATTTTGAAACCTTCCACCCCTGAGAGAGGGATGAGGACAACAAAGTATGTTGTACTGCCAATTGAATTTCAGTTTTTGTGTCCAGTGGACATTTGTGCAAAATGGGCAGCTATGTATGGGGCGTAATTTTTTTGTTGGAGCAGATTGCCCATTTTTTTTTTCAGGTGAGAGTGGAATGTGGGGTAGGGGAAGTATGTATGTTTTGGGAGGTAGGTTGGGGAGGTAAACAGACAAGACAAACAAGACGCATACAGGGGCGGAATATGACACATGGGATGGGTGAACACAATTGATGGGGAAGGATGTTTGGAAATCGCAAGCCCATGAGCACACAGATGGTAACAGTGGAACCGAGATCCCACCCATGGGCAGTCACCACTGCACCTTCACAGCCCGGAGGATGGCTGTGCTGGGGGCTGAATAGGAGGGGCAGGCTCACCCGTGAGTCACGCCACTCTTGCCTCGAGCTGGCGTAGGGGATCAGCGACTGAATGCTTGATCTCCCTAGGCACCACAGCCCGGACCATTTGGAGGGTGACAGGTGGCCCTCCTCTGGCCATGCTTGCATGGGGGGACAAGCCCAATTCCCTGCAGTGCTTCCACCCGAAGGTGGCATAGGGCAAACGGAGGAGGAGGTTCCGGGCTGGGCACCGGACCTGCTGGTACCAGGTGCCATCGCCAGCTGAGGTGGGACAGGTGGGTCCACTGGGACAGGCCTTCCCATACATTCTGTGTTTAGGTGAATTTAATGACAATATAGCCAACAGCATTCCAAATTAGTTGCAACAGCATGCAGTAATATTCCCATTAACCCAACACACCAGAGTTCCAACAGTTGAACAGCAAGCATAACACATGCATATATTGAACTACAATGGACATTCCAGCAGCATGCAGGAATGAATGGTGGCAATAGGCCACCAAGATTGTGGTGTTTGAACAGGGCACATGCATCAAAGTTATGCAGATATTTATAAACCAATAGGACACATGTCTCAACAAATGTTTTGAGATTACACATACCCATTGAGGTGTGGAATTGCATTGTTTATGCACATACAGTAGGGTGTAAAAAGATACCTCCATTAACAACGTATATGAACTTATAGTTTACACTACATTCCTATTGACTGCAGGTATATATCCCCTATATGTATTATTACACTAGGCAATGTCCATTACGTTGTGGGATGTGTTTTGCTAGTTCCTTATGTACCTGACCTGTATCTAATATACAAACTGTCCAGGATGCAGATGTTACTGCTACGTATTTATATATTTTATTTATATTCATATGTCTACATATCTGGATGTGTTCAGGTGACATTATCAGTTATATTTTAACAGCCCCCTACATTTCTAGCAGCACTCTGACATTTCCGGTGCACACAATTACAAGCTACTCATGTGCCAGATTTACCTATACATGCCAGCCTTGAAACTACAGTTGTGGACTGCATATATGCTTGAGATACTGGCACTCCCTTCATCCTCTTTCTATGGGCTTACCCAAGTGTGGGTTGACAGCGCTTAATACAACACTACTATTTCTATACTGCAAGAGTACATCAACATTTCAAAGAAAGTGACACGGACACACTACAGGTGTTATACCTTTATTAATTACATTACACACTTTTCTAGTGGCTCTCTCATTTATTTGTTATTACAGTGCATGCAGACATCTTATTCAGGATGTATTATCCCTTCATTTATGGTTTACAACACTCTTTTTCAGGCTCTCTCACTTATTCTATATAACAATACATGCAGAGAAATAATTCAGGACTTATTATACCTTTATTAATGGGTTACAACACTCTTTTTCAGGCTCTCTCACTTATTTTACATAACAGTTCATGCAGAGTGGTTATTCAAGCCTTATTATACCTTTATTATTGGGCTAAGACAACTTTAGTCAGGCTCTCTCACTTATTTTATATAACAGTACATGCAGAAAAATTACTAACCTGCCTGGTGGCGCAGCCTTAGCAGCCTATCTGCATAGGCTTGCTGATTCGCAGCATGGACACCTGCAGCTGTGAAGTAAATGAAGTGGTATTGAGACATATACCTATCCATACTATCGACTACACTAGCAATTGTTACATACTTCAGTCCATGGCTACCTATTCAGTAGCGGGGCATTTTGCATCCCACGGGCCTCCTGTATCCATTGGTTCAGTTGGTCCTGCTTGCGTCTCTTCAGGTCTGCATGGTGATGTTTAACCTGCTCACCAGTCCGAGGAATGCCTGTGGCACTAGTGAGTTCATGTGCGAGACGGTTCCAGGCCTCCGCTTTGTATTCCATTCCCTGGAACTGGCCCTGCAGGAGTCTAGCATGATGATGATGGATGAGGAGCCAAACCATCACTTTTGACTCCTCAATGCCCCACCGTTGCGCTCAGAAGCAAGAGCCCTCTCTGACACCAGCCATTGCTGCCTGCAGATGGGAGCTACAACCAGTTATGGCAAGTATTCCTGCCTAAGGAGCTTAAATATGCCTCATTTCCCACACTTATTTGTGATTGGCCAGATTTGAAAGTTCTCAGCTGAGTGCACACCTGCTTAGCACTGGGTAAACTTTGATTTATATGTATATGTGTGCTGACAGTCCAAGAGCATCAAATGCTGTCATGGCTTAGTGGATTAGTACTGTGATTATGGTGCACACTATCCCTGGTTCGAGACCTGTCATTGCTTTTTTATTTTACTACTGGCCTGACCGGTAGGGGGTGTGGGTGGGTTTAGCCGACTTTGCTCAACTTTGCCCAACGTTGCTCTACGTTTACCGACGTTGCCCGACGTTGGCTAGTTAGCATGGTGCGCACCTCCGCGCAAACATGTTTGGTTTTCGCTAATTGGTGCGATGTGCAGCTCTGCGCAAAGCGATTGCACTAGTTAAACCAGTGCTTAGCTATGGGCAATTATTCTTAAATGTGCTTACTATTGGTAAACATTGCTTAGCAGTGCTTCACATTGCTTAAGATAGGTTACTTATGCATTCATTAGTATGCATGACCGTTTCACTTTCTTATATATATTTAAAATATCATTCACTACTACATAGGCCATTTCAATGCATTTTAATAAAATTTAAAAGGTAAATGTCAGGAATTCTTTTTATGCACGGATTTCCTACAGAAAATGGAAAGGGGAGTGGTGGGACTCAAACCGGGAATGCCTCCTCTTTGTGCGAAGGCTCTACCACTACACTATTGCTATTTGGCTTAATTTGCATATAAGGGGTTTATTATCCTCTTCGATGTCTAAACTGCTAACTGTAGATAAGCAATGGGTACACCCGAGCACACACGCGCAAATACGGGCAGCTATATCGTGAATACTAAAAAAAAAATTTTTTTACATTTTATTTCATTTGTACAGGGCTTTTGAATGTGGGGGAGTGTAGTGTTGGGGGTATACACATTTGAGCGGACTCGCTCATATCTGCTGACATTTGCAGATTTAGGCACTTGCAGGGGTGTGGATATTTGGACTGCTCGGCAGTCTGACATGCCCTATGCACTCCTACACGCTCCATGTTAGCCAGGGAGTTGATTCAGTGCACACTCATGCATATGCATGATGCGCTGACGTCATACTCTTAGATGGCAGTCTCAGAGTAGGGCTTCGTTTGTCCTACACGGAGGATTACTGAATCCCCCCCACTATCATTTCTATAAGAGAAAAAAACAGTTTAAACAGACTCCAAATGTTCTGAATGATATTTACTAAACCTTACTCATTCAGTGCATTGTGAGTAATTGTCCTAATACTAAATTTCCCTTTGAAATTATGTCTTTAATATAATCGTGGTGTGAAATTACTCTTTTTTTCATATATTCATTACAATGTTTTCATTTATTCTTTTCATAGGAATTCACAGAAACAGACTGGAAAGAACCTGCTGCTGGGTTTGCCAATCCTTTGTACAGCACTGATCATGGAAATGAAACACAGCTAACAGGATGTTCAGAGATTTAAATTAAAGCACCAAGCATTGCAAGTTGCCTGTTTTTTACATTACTCGGGCAAAATGAATAACTGTCAGTTTTAGCAAAAATGTATTTTAAAAATGAAACATGCAGTCTAATAAATCTCTAATATAATTTATTTTTAACTTTCAAAAGTAATGTTTGACAAAATAAAAATGTCTACAATGTTCTAGTTATGAAGCAATTATTTAATAGCCTTCTAATAACTAGCAATGTGTAAACCAAGAGTACACTCGAAAAACTAGTTAGGTAGGCAAATGAGCACATAATTCTTGTTTACCATACTTATAACATATGACACACTGTTAGCACTTCTTACAAATGACAATGTGAAAAACATCAGGATGTACAACGCCTTCTGAGAAGAGTGTTTCTTATAAGAAAGTTGACTTTCAATGATAAAATGGGGGCTATATATTGTTTCACTAAAGGAATTGCAGCAATTATTTTCTTAAATGAATAGGGACACGTGTTTGCTTTTCATGTGTCTTTCTTTGTATGGCATTAATATTTAGGGATGCTTGGTCTTACAACAAATGTTATTTCCTCAATGAAGAACAGTTCTAAAGGCATAATGTCATATCATTATTTTTTTCTGGATAGAGGTATATATGTAAAGAGCAAAAAATTAGTATCTGATATATCACATTGCAGAGTTCATTCTAACTGCTTAAGTGGGGAGAGGTAACAGCTAATTAAGCAGCTGAAAAAAGGATATGTGTGTGGCACTTCATTAACTTTTGTCATGCACCCAGTCAGTACTGCACCTGTGCTCACAAGGCACTTCCATTTATGAAAGTAACATGAAATCTGAGGCAATGAAAAGCTACAGCTGTTTCTAATCTAGAGACAAAAGATTCTGTAATTAATATAGTATTCCCTTTTAATGCTTCATGGCATCTAATAAACTAATTGTCCTTTGTTTATGTTAGTATCATGCTCACATGCATTTTAAGCTAATTTGTTTCACAAACTGTTAACGTCAATGAAGTGTCTTAACTTATAAGTGCATATCCTTTAATTGCACAATAATCTGTACATTACTAAGGAGGGTGCACGTTGTTATTTTCATTTCTGTATACATCATGATATTTATAACCCATCTTTTGAATGACAGTGTTTCAGATTCTGAAGACAGTGTGGAGAAAAATCTAGTGAAGGGAAAATCTAGTAGGCAGTACTCTGTGTCCATTTGTCTCTGAGGAGGTGAGCTTTACAGTGTCTGTTCAAGAGAATTTATATTTACTAAGACTGACTAATTCCAAGGTATGAGAAGCAACAGTGCACGTTTGTGTAGTGATGGTAGACTTTGAAAGGAATCAGAATGCTTGCTTATAAGAAAGAAAATACTTCTTACTTGTTGTGTTTTCAAATAGCAGTTTAATAATCTTTTATTTTATATACAGTGCTGATATATTTTAATGCTAAAATTCCTGTTTGTTACTGCAGTAAAAAGGGTGGAGCCCTCTGCTAATGATAAACTTGCTGACATTAATTAACTAATTTAATCAAGGATACAGATAATGAAAATTATGTTAACGATAAACGTTGCAAAACTAGGCATCACATAAAATCTGATTATTACTGAGAAATACAATATAGAGAAGCTAACTTATTTTGTTAGTATCATAAGTAAGATATGGCCATCTTCACAACTGGTCATAGCTTCCACTAACTCTGACCATTGCTTAATTATCTGAATGCTTACTCGTAAATCCATTTTACAACCCCTACCTCCAACTTTTCAGTGACAACTGTTAGCTTATTACTTTATTCTCCACAAAAAAATACATAGAAAACCTAATCTTATCATCTCTTACAGAATTTGTAAACAGGTGTTGAGCTAAACCTGCCATCAACAAGTATTCTCTTCTCTGATTAAGTGGACATGGACTGGCAACCTGACATCTCAAAATGGCTGTTACTCTGCCACTGAAAACGTGCTAAATATGCTACTTCATATACAGAAACAACCACTTCTGTCCAGTTGCTTTCCCCTTCTGAAATCACCACATCATAACTGAGTACCATCAGCTACGTTATTAACAACTTACTGCCAAGTTATAGATTTTGAACATTGCTCATATATTGTCGAGAACAATCAGTTTCGGCTTTCATATTGCAGAAACATTATCGACTTTCATTATTTTCTTTATTGATTTGTTCCACATTCCTCATCCATTTCATACGTTCAAAGGTTGGTACTAGGCTATCAGCCCTAGGGCCTATACAAGCCTAGCCATAACAATTCCCTGGCTATTTCATCCCACAGTATTTACTTCCCTGGACCCTTGTCTAGCAGGGCAAGTGATGTGATCCCTGGAGTGAATTTCCTATCGCCCATTCAATCATCAAGGTTCTTTTTGAAGAGGGCCAAAGAGGTGCTCTACTTGACATGTATGGACAGTCTATTCCAGAGTCTGGGGAGTCTCTGGGTCAGGAACCTATCCCTCCAGCATGTTTTGTTCATTGTGATGACAAGGGTTAGATCCCTGGAGCGTCTGTCTCTGAGGGATTGGGTTTTCTTTAAGTGTAGCATGTCCAACAGCTCTGGGTTTGACATGGCCTTGTATGTTAAGCAGAGATCGCCTCTGTGTAAACGATATGCGACGGAGTATAGGTGGAGTTGTTTTAGATGGTCAGCATAGGGCATCTGCTTTAGGCCTGTGATTCTTTTAGTGAGGTATTTCTGTGGCCTTTCCAGTTGTTGCAGATGTCTTGGGAGGTACATACCAAATGGGGCATTGTATTCTATAATGGGTCTATTTTTTTATTACCTTCAGACTTCCATACTACCTTCCATGCTATGAATGGTCTACCAAACTATACCAGTTTGTCATTACCCATCATGCATATTCTCAAAAATTTGGTGTTGCCAATTACTTGCAGGCTGAAAATGTTGATAAAGATGTCCACCAGCTTGTTTCTATGTGTCTATATTACCTGATTTAACGTTTAGGTTAGCAAATACCTAAACGCCGATTTGGTAATATCAAAATATTAAAACAATGAATGGTCTATTTAATATAGGGAATGAATTCCCTTGGCCGCAAAAAAAAAAAAAATGAAACCAAAATTTCTCCCCCTCTCACACCCCTCCTCCGATGTACCCCCCTAACTAAATATACCAACTCTGAGATCGCTCTACAGTGGGGAAAGGGGTAAAATGCACATAATGGCCAAGGGAATTCTTTCCCTGCATTAAATCAGCCATTCGCAGTTTTTTGCTTTTGCTATTACCAGATCGACGTTTAAGTATTCGCTAACCTAAACGTTCAATCAGGTAATAGGAACACGTTTCTATAGTTGAAGCAATTTGTTAAAACCATGCAGATTCCAGTGGAAGTACCTTAAGCTTCTTTTTGGATCAATGCTTGGTGGAGTATCCTCCAACCTACATAATTCACCGTAATAATATATGAAACACCTTGACATAATTGCGTATCTTGAGTTATCAGCCTTCCCTCTGCAAGACAACCCAGTCTCAGGCTTGTCCATAGATGTCAACCTTCCATCTCTAAACTGTGGAACAGATGGGCAAAGTGTGACACACCTTCTAACAGATTCACCTAGGAAGGTGACAGAGTACGTATAATGAGCTACATTATACTTATAAAATGTTCTCTTGATTAATTAGTATAATTCATTATTATTTACCATAGATATTGATTAAACAGTTATAAACAATGAATATGTAACAAACATTTTCAATGTGGAAAAGCATGGAATATGGACTTGTTAAGACTCAAAATGAGGAATGTTTCTCGTAATGAGGTACAACTGAGCTTGACTTTTAACCAGTAGGCCTAAGCACTCACACCTGACTATCTATCCACTCCTTTGCCCTTAGAGAAGACTTTCTTCTTTTTTTTTTCTTGCCTGCACACATACGCATTTCACCTATCTCATTGATCCTACCTACCTTCATACAATTATATACGCACTCTTTTACAGTATTTTTTCTGTTAAAACCCTGCAGAATAATTTAAGTATGTATGTTAAACAGATGTAGTCTTATAACCGTGCCGTGTACCCTTCAGACTTTGATCAAAAAGCAAAGAATCATGGTGCATAATGATGGTAAATCTCCAATAAGACTACTCACTCTACATTTCTTTGCTGATGTACCTCATAGTTGTGTCCATTGTTCTATGGCTAAAACCATTTTAGCAGACAAGCCTGGAGACTGTTTTTATCCAAATAATATCCCCATCACTAAACCCCTTTCAGGTACAATAAATCATGTGGTACTCCAAACATTTTTAAGCATGGACCCCAACTGTTCTCCCCCATATTTATAACAAAATGCTGAAGGGTTCCTTCTTCTTCCTAGAACATGTGATGTATAATTGGAACCAGGTGACTCCATTGTATACCTCTTTTTCCATCTCATACTAGCTTTTGACATATCAAACCTGAGCTGTCTTTTGCCACATCTCACTTGGCCTATTTTTCAGTGCAATATATAAAAAACATGCCACAATATCCACACTATCATCTAATTTCACAGATAAATGTGTAAGAATATGGCAAATAATTGGTTTGCTGACAGCCATTGTACAAGAGCAGCTGAAACCATCACTCTTCCTGCCTTATTTATATGTCCCACACAATCATTCCCCTTCTTTTCTCTTTGTTTATCTTCTTTTTCCTTTTTCGTTTTTCCTTTATATTATACATTATTCATAAATGCCTATTTGTCATCTCCCCACCTTCATGATAACTCCTATTAATGCCCCATGACCCACAGTTTAATAGACCAAATAATCCTGAAGAAATGCATTGAAAAGTGATCTGGATAAATGCATAAGTTACTCAGAATACTCTTTGCTATGCACTTCAGCTGATGTATCTGTTATATCCCACTGAAGGACATGCAAATGCAGACTCATTAAGTCTATTTCCTTTGTTCTGATGTCTCAGCACAAACTCTATCTCAATGGCCACATCAAATCTCCTGTTCTTTGGATTTCAAAGAGGCTTGCCATCCTCTTCTAACAAGGATACTTATGAAGCTGCCCAACCACAAAACCAGCTGGTGTTCCAGGTCTACTTCACCTCATATCATGGGCAAATGGCAATTAAAGTGCAACAATGTGGCAGTCCACCATCTCAGAATGCTCCCTAACATATGAAAACTGCCAAAGCTCCCCATGTTTCATAGGTCACCATATCTTTCAGTCTCTTAGTGCATGAAATCTTGATAAAGCCTGAGACAAGGTGGGGGTGGGGGGCAAAGCCCCAAAAATATGGACAGGTTTTCAATACTGCTCTTATAGACTCAGAAAGTTGATAGAATAACAGGATTTGTTTTATTAATCATTTTTCTGAAAGATATGAAGTCTAAAACTCAAGTGTATGTCAATATTCAGTGACTTCAGTCCTCAGACCATCCTACTGATTTGCCAGATAACCACAGATTTTATGAGGAACAGACCAAAAATACCAAGCAAAAATCTGGACATTCTGAGAAAATCTGGATAATTGAGAATTATGTAAGTCACATTGTTACTGCATACAATACGATGGCCTCACATTAGCAGGGATAACAAAATAATCTATATGGTCTTTCTTTGACCCATATGCCTTCCTTGTAGTCTTACTCATCCCTTTACTACCCTGCTTACCAGCAAATTGCATTTATAGTTTAATAGACCCTGCAAATGAAAGCTACACTCAGTGCTGTCAGGTTCTCCCTAAATGTTCTGACTGCATTTATTTTGTACTATCTGTGTACTTAATGCATCCATAGGTCCCCAATGAATGCTTCTTACCCCAACATTCCAATGACAGCAAAAATTCCCCAAATGGTTTACATTTTGCTTTAAAAGCTTTTCTGGTACTTGTTTTCTTTTAATTAATCAACCAACCTGCAACCACTGTTCAATATCCTACTCCTCCACTATAATAGTGATCTGCTGTCCATCTGCCATTAACTCTAAAATTCAGAATGTATGAAATTCAAGTTTTCCAGAAAATATCAAGATCATTATGTTAAATTTCAAATACTGTAAAATAGTCTTTTCAGTATTATCTGCATCCTGACTGATTTTGATCAATGCTCTCTTGTTCAGATCTTGAACTACTGCTTGATTGTCTGTTTGAAACACAATGTTTCTGTTGTCTAAATCTCGCATACAGACTCTTGTTTCTGCCCAGATAGGCAGTAAATGAAACAAGGTAATGTCACTCAGCATGCCCATTTGATTCTATTCTTTGGGCCAAGTAGTATCAAACCATTTCCCTCCAAATAACCCTGGATACCCACTGCTTCTGCTGTATGAAGAGGTAATCATAAATCCTTTTTCTTCACCCAGTTGTCCTGCCAGACAGAAGGAAGTGCAACTGAAGTCCGTTAGAAGGCACTTCCAAATCATTACACCTGATTCACATGTGGAGGTCAACCTTATGAAATATCTCTCATTTTGCCATGCAAAATGCTGCCAGTATTCTGACAAATGTTTTTCTTGACTCTATTGCCCTACATGCAGAGCTTAATGATCCTAGTAAATACATCATATCCTCAACTGCAATTTCCACTAGTAAGCATAAAAGTCAGTTTATGTCATTAAGTGCCCAGACTTTGTTCCTTAGTAAACGAAAAGCCTGAACTTGCACATCTATTTCCAGACTCAGAAAGGCTTACTTCTTAGTTTATGCATCTAACTTATTAGATGCTAGCGGGATCCCTACCTCATAACACAACTGCTGTAGTAATTCAGTATCCTTCCCCTTGTTTCCACTGTCGATCCTGCTATCAGGAAGCCATCTAGGAAGTGCACTGCTATTTGTTTTCCCTCTTGGCACTCTTCCATACCCAGCACAATGCTGTTCTATTTTTTTTAAAGTGGCATATTCTACTACCCAAATGATTGGCATTGCTTTATTAAAGAAGCATTTCTCCCCCAGCTACATGCCAAGCAATTGTTTGCCTTCTACTGCAATGCAGGCAAACAGCT
>NC_056731.1:138706314-138743814 GCF_019279795.1 Protopterus annectens
CCTAGAGCTGTTGGACATACTCCACTTAAAGAAATCATAGTCCCTCCGAGCTACACGCTTTAGGGACCTAAACCTTGTCACCACAATAAATAGAACATGCTGAAGGGTTAGGTTCCTGCCCAGAGACTTCCCATACTCTGGAATAAACTACCTATCTATATCAAACAAAGCTCCTCATTAGCACTCTTCAAGAAAAATATTGATGACAGGATGGGAAATAGGAAATTCACCCTGGGGATCACCTCTGTGGCTTTGCACGACAGGGGCACAGGAAAATAATTTTCTTGGGTGGCGAAAGCCAGGGTACCATTTTGGTTAGGCTTATATAGGCCCTAGGGCCAATAGCCTAGTACCTACCTATGAACAACCTCTAAGCTGACTTGACCTTAGCTATGCCTGTTTGCACGGCTCGCCACCATGCTGAGCCTGGAGGTCTGGGGGGTGTGTATACCAAGTGCTAAGCATTGTTTACCTATGGGGTGTGTGTTTCCATGTATGACCCTGTGCACCACAGTCCTGATTCTATCTAAAAGGCAAAGACATATTAATTAGGTCTGACCCCTGATTAACTTAAACTAGGGGCATTAAATGATGTTAATGATATACTAGGCAGGTGCAATGCATCATAGGTAGCCGATCACACAGACATCAGCTACAGCAGAGCACTATAAAGTATGCATACACCCTACCATCTGATTTTCCCCCATACTCTGCACCATTGGAGTACAGACTTGGGAATTTTAACATTAAAAGTGCTAGGGCCTGCTGCAGGTCTGCTACATCTGTATGTGCTAGATGCTGAAATCAGTGCTGCTGCTGCTGCTGCTGCTGACAATGGGCCTAGACAGAGAAGGAGAAGAGTGTTCAGGCCCAGGGTAACCTTCCAGGTGCTACATGAGCTGGAGATTCTAACTACAGGATTCGCTACAGGGTGGACAGGGACATACTACAAAAACTTACTGAACTCTGTAGCCCTCAACTCAGACCCAGAGCCAACACAGGGAAAACCCATCTCAGTGGAAACAAAACTATTGTATCCCTTAGGATAATAGCCACAGGTACCTTTTAAAGACCAACTGAAGACATGATGGGAGTCTCACAGTTTTCAACATCCAGAGTCCTCCACCAGTTCCTGTATGGCACGCTACCACATGCCAGTGAGCACATTTTTTCCTCTCACCCCTGAGGAGATAGCCAGCAATATGCAGCACTTCTACAATGTAGCACACTACCCTGAGGTACTGGCTGCCATAGATTGCACACTTGTACACATAAAGGCACCACCCGGTGAGGAGGGTAGAGCATACGTCAACTGCAAGGGGTGCCACTCCAACTGCCAGGTCATATGCAATGCCCAAGGCATTATCATGAATGTGTGTGTGGGCAGCCCTGGCAGTTATCATGGCTCCCATATCTGGCATGCATCACATCTGTACCAGACATCTACTAGGGGGTCATCCCACACAGCCATTTACTGGAGGGTGCTGGCTATGCACTGGAGCAATGCAGGATGACACCCATCAGAAATGCACACACACCCACAGAAGAATTCCATAATGAGGCACACACACAAACTAGAAACATTATAGAGCATGTGTTTGGGCTTCTGAAGTCACACTTCCAGTGCCTCGATATATCTGGTGGATCCTTGCAGCACTCTCCAGACACATGTGCGCAGATATTCACAGTATGTGCCATGCTACACAATATGATCATGTGGAAACAGCTGCAGCAGGATCAACAAAGGGAAGGAATACACAGCTCCCCACCAGTGCCTAGGTCACCACAGCCACACTCATTGGAGACCTGGAGGAGGAACCCTGTGATAATGTCCCTGTAGGCAGATGGAGGCATGCACAGTACACCCTGGCTTGGTTATGATAGAGCGCATAGCACATGCACTGGCACCATAGGGCCCTAAAGATGGACACCTTACTCCAACTCACATACATATATTAAAAATGATGCCAGGCAACACACACAACCTGATCCTAACCATGTATTGGTATTGGCTGTGTACTGCATGCATCAGACAGAGTCAGCCCTGAATTACAGTTCTGTCAACTGCTGCATTTGCAAGGTAAGTCACTCACCTACACACCACTTGTAAGGAGTACTATAATGTGGTATCATATGTATGAACCTGGTGCATGTATGCAAGGGAATATAGTGGGCTATTTGGAGAGATGTAACATCCACATGGGACTACAGATACCCAATCCAATAGTATGTGTTCTGTAATATTCACTAGGCCTCATATATGGATTATTCACTACAGCAGTCAAGGGAGATGTTAAACAGTGGGGTCACATCATATTTGTACTACTGTCTATGCCAGTAGATCATGTGCTGTTCTTCCCCCACCCCCAACACATCAGTGTTCCCATACAAATTCTGTAACAGTAAGTCAGCAATGGTATATCAGCAGACCAGACAATCACAGGGCTGTAACATAAAACCCGATCACACAGTGTATGTCCCATGTAATGCAGGGATAAAAACGTACATATATATGCTGTTGGTTGTGTGATGAAGGACACATCTCTGTCTGGCATCCTGTGTGGCTCATTGGGCTAGGGATGTTAGTATGGGTAATGGTGTTGATGGTTTGAATCTGGAAGTATGCACAACTTTTTCATGTGAGGTATTAGTATGCTGGTGATTCCACAGGTTGTCATACCTCTCAATCTGTTAGTGCAAAAAATCTGGAACAAACCAGGAAGAAAAGGGAGACAAAGCCCCAAAAATAGAGACAGGCAGTACAGATTGTTGTGATTAACCTAGACAGCTGCTAGAATGAATTGAGTTGCATTATTACAGAATATATGAAGGATATAAAGTCTGACACTTATATGTTTGTCTGTAGCTAGTATTATTCAGTGACTTCAATATGTAATAATTTACCAGAACACCACAAATCTATGAGGAACAGACCACAAATATGAGGCAAAATTCTGGACATTTTGTGAAAATCTGTACAGCTGAGAGGTATGCAGACCGTCAGTCTATGTGTAGAATAACAGTCACATATTAAGTACAGCAGACAGCTTGGGAATGCTGTGGACAATTTGAGGGAAGTGCAGTACTGCAGAAATAGGTGCAGTTGGCAATGTCTGCAACACACTAAATACCAGACTGGAGTACAGGTAGGTCTGGCCTGGAGCTGCCTTGTAAGTACTGACAGTCCCACTAGGCAAACTTCTACACATAGTTAAAATTAGTGTAATTCTGTTGCCTCATCATCAGAATGACCTGCAATGTGTAAATACATCTGTACATACAGACATATGTGTATACATTCTCCAACAGACAGGAACCAAAGTAAGACAAACTAGCGAAAAACAAAAAGACAGCTTGGAAACACCAAAGCAAATTCTCTCTAAGTTTAATTCTCTTTCAGTTTAATGAAGTGCTTTTCATCTTGCACATGTGGCAAGACTTCATCTATGTATAGCTATATATATTGCAATGATGCATAGACTCTCCACATATCTCTACTTAACATATATATATATATATATATATATATATATATATATATATATATATATATATATATATATATATATATATATCATACACACACACAACTACATTTATAGAGACATCCCTGTTATAGACAGATACAGTATCTGTGTGGATGTATGTATTGTCCCACATACCCTATTAATGTTGAGTAAATCTGTACCTCAAACAAGCCAAACTAAGGACACAACAGTACCTAATCCACACACCTACAGACCCCTTTGCCTGCTTGCTGTCACCATGTAGACATACACAGGTGTGCAGTGGGTGTAATGTATAATGTTGTCAACACATGCATGGACAGGGCACAATGTCCCTGGCCACAGGCTTGCCTATTTAACTGCAGTCAGCCAGATATGGCCATACTGGTGACTGTACCCACATACCAAGGATAATAACAGTATCTCACTGCTACAACACTAGATGCAGAGAACAGTGCAAGGCAATATCACTCTGCAGGGCACATATGCTGTGCAACACAAGCCTCGTTTGTGTAATCCACAAGTACTGTCCCTGCAATCACATGTACAACAGACATAACCTGTGGCACGTTCAATAAATACTGTGCAGTGTAGTGTATAAAACTAGACAGGTAGGGGCTCTAATCTCACTCCAACCAGCTTGGTCTGTGTGTGTGTGTGTGTGTGTGTGTGTGTGTGTGTGTGTGTGTGTGTGTGTGTGTGTGTGTGTGTGTGTGTGTGTGTGTGTGTGTGTGTGTGTGTGTGTGTGTGTGTGTATATATATATATATATATATATATATATATATATATATATATATATATATATATATATATATATCCCTGCAACACAACAGACATTACCTCATGGACTATGCACCTGCAATAGCTATGCACCTTTTGGCCCTGTAACTAACTGCCAGCTTCCAAACTGCCACCTCTACAAAACCTGATGATGCCATCCACCTTAAGACTGCTGGCTGACAGTCTAACAACAGAAAAAAAGCTGTGGCATGTGCAGTAAGTACTTTGAGCTATAGTGTATAAGACCAGTTAGGTAGGAGTTCTAATCTCATGCAGCTCAACTTGGTGTGTGTATATCCATATGACATATGTATAATAACCTGTGTAACTTAGACATAAGTAGGGTTTAGTATTATTTTATTTGTAGCAGGAGATGTGCCCCCCCCCAAAATGACTGAACAAAATAAGGGCTGCAGATGTCAACAAGCATATGTGCTAAACTGATAGTACTAGCAGATTTGAGGTGTGTTGCATGCATCAGGTACTGTGATCTGTAGTGTGTACCAGTACATAGGTAAGTGTTCTAATCTACATAGAGCCTTGGCATGTCCTGTATGCAATGAGCGGAAGTGGTGCTAGTCGAAATCTGGCCATGTTTGTATGTGAGGCTGTAACAGCATTTTACATGTTACAGAGCCATAGGACATGTGACCTTAACTAACATAATGGCCATGCAGCCCTCTCAATCAGAGACATATGTATACCCTACAATACAGGATCAGCAGATATTGCCCTAGTCCAAGAGGGACTTGGGCAGACGCTGTGTGTTGAGATGGAAGTCGTCCAGCCAATCATACAGATGGCATGTACTGAGGTCCACTGAAGTGCTCTGTGTACCATTAGGCATGGTCTGTGTCAAGAGTGTGTTTAAGTCTGCTAGACAAATGTCACCTACAAGCATGTAGTACTAACATCACATAGTAGGTTAATATCCTTACAATGAGCCAGCCATCTACTATGCTTCCTACAGATAGGCAGAATATGCATTCCAGCAGGATCACACCTTGCCTTGTATGCAAGGCATAGATCACATCTGAATAGTCTATATGCCACAGGTGGCAATGACACTCATTGCAGACAATCAGCAGTGAGCACATACTGAAGATGTGAACTGACCTTGTGAGGGACCATACTGTTGTGTGCAAGTGCCAGTACATCTTAAAAAGGTACATCAACACATGGCCATTGCACTCAAATATTGGCATGCTGAGAGAGGAGTATGTGGAGGTTATGATTATGTCACCTACTAGTGACTGTGCCTTCAGCAATGCCATATGATTCCTGCCATACTACTGTAGAGACATGGTGATCTGAGGCACAGTAGGTGTAAACCTTTGTGGCCAGGTCTGTTAGCCCACTTTTCTCCCATGAGTATGTACATCACATGATGGGCATGATTTGCTACTAACCGGAGACAATACTGTAGTGTCCACACACCACACACAACTGAGCCATTTCACATGAAGGTATTTACACACAGTACTGTACCCTTTGATAGTCACTGTTCTTTAGGATGTGTGGATGCATTCACTGTTGTACCACATATACCAACAGGTTTTGGGTGAAAATCCCACACTGTTACTGCTATACTGAATATGACAGCCAGCACAGCTATCATTGTGTGCAATGGCAACCTTGCCATGTCACCACACAGGCATATCGTACAACTGTAGCAGCCACACAGGTCCCATGGTACACCCATACACAGTGTAGATTACATGTCCTATGGAGTCTGTGTCATGACTGTACAAATGTAGTCCGTCTCCTAAATGCTTTGAAGGGGATGTGTATGTCCTCATACAGGGAGATGTCATATTCCACTGTGTACCTCCCACTTTGCCATGACAGGAGTAACACATGTCTCATGTGTTCTACGCAGCTACAACATTAACGTGGTATACATAGTACATACTGTGTAGACTGTTATGTAACACAGACAGTACACCCTACATGAAACAGGCCCCCCATACATGTAAAGCAAACATCTGCTGTGATACACATCATGTGCAGGTTACACAATGGGATGCAGAACACGACAAGCATAACGGATGTCAGCCAACTGTCTGAAACGGACACAGGATATTTGTAGATGGGTCAGCTCCATCATCACAGCTTGTTGATGTGTAAGTTCCAAAACACAACTGAGCCATTCCACATTAAGGTATTTACACACAGTACTGTACCCTTTGATAGTCACTGTTCTTTAGGATGTGGGGATGCATTCACTGTTGTACCACCTATACCAACAGGTTTTGGGTGAAAATCCCACACTGTTACTGCTATACTGAATGTGACAGCCAGCACAGCTATCATTGTGTGCAATGGCAACCTTGCCATGTCACCACACAGGCATATTGTACAACTGTAGCAGCCACACAGGTCCCATGGTACACCAATACACAGTGTAGATTACATGTCCTATGGAGTCTGTGTCATGACTGTACAAATGTAGTCCGTCTCCTAAATGCTTTGAAGGGGATGTGTATGTCCTCATACAGGGAGATGTCAGATTCCACTGTGTACCTCCCACTTTGCCATGACAGGAGTAGCACGTCTCATGTGTTTTACGCAGCTACACCATCAAAGTGGTATACATAGTACATACTGTGGAGACTGTTATGTAACACAGACAGTACACCCTACATGAAACAGCCCCCCCCCATACATGTAAAGCAAACATCTGCTGTGATACACATCATGTGCAGGTTACACAATGGGATGCAGAACACGACAAGCATAGCTGATGTCAGCCAACTGTCTAAACCGGACACAGGATATTTGTAGATGGGTCAACTCCATCACCACAGCTTGTTGATGTGTAAGTTCCAAAACACAGGAGACACATATCAAGGGTAGAAGACCTTATCACAAATTATGAATGCATGAGTACGCTGACTGCTGCCATTGTCCTTGTTAGACTGGTATACACATATGAACCTATGGAGTCATGCACGAATACTGCTGTACCTTGCTAAAGTCATATTTCTGCTGTGCTGCCATGCCATCCTGTGCAGCTTTATTCCTGCATTTTGTCCATAGGTTATCCCCTCAACCTCCTGGAACAGAAACATACACAGGTCCCTGACACACCTGCCATTGTGTAACAATATCACCAATACAACATTGTACAATATAAGGTACACAAAAGTATGTTGTGTACTCATGGCACATGCCAGCATACAGTAGTATCTGCTGTGTCTGCAGGTGACCTGCATGTGACAATGGTGTGTGATTGTGTGCATGTTCACAGCCAAGCTCAGTGCTAGCCCTACTTGTGTGTATGTTGGACAGCTGTGGACAATGGTATAGTATGGTATGGTATGGTAGAGTTGACAGTTTACTGTCTCCAGCTCTGAACATGGCTCTGTCAGGAGTTGCACTGGCACCGCCATGCCCAAGGTCAGATGCAGTGCTTGTACCTGATGGTGACTGCTGTTTGCTGGGACATTGTCTCCCATGAGACCACACAGGGCCATGTGCCCATAGCCTGCCATGTTGTGGTATGGACATTATACTCCCCTCTGTAGTCCTGGATGTATTTTCACTACGGAAGTGTGACTGTGCATGGCCACATGGACTCTCAGCAGGTGGTGTTGCTGACCTTTGTCCATGGGTCTGAGGACTAACTCCATCCGGACGTTACAGCACAATGTGCGGTCCAAGATAGACACTGTCTCAGCCCACCATCTGTCCACCATATCAATGAACTGATCCAGGGTGTCCCCAGTGCAATGGAGGCAGTCACCGATGTCAGACTGTGCTGCATCCATAACCCTAAGCATACATCACGTTTTCCATTCAGAATGTGCCTTTGCCTCCATGATGGCCCGAAACATGCCCTGAATCACCCATGATGTGACACCTGTGGAAGGTGGTGGATGGACAGTAGGTCCCCTACAAGCACCAATCAATCTGCCTGTGTGGGACCACACCAGCTCTCTGGCTATGGTCAGTGTCTACACTCACTGGAGCCATAGTTGCCACACTGTCCTCTGCAATGTCTCCACCTTCTGACTGTCCAATATCTGTGGCCTGTGGGGACAGGCTATGTGTGGGCATACTGACTTTGTGCAGTGACAATGGTGGCAGAAGAGGGATGTCAACCTCTGGGACAGATTCAGCCCTCAACAACCCTACCCATGCCTCACTGTAGCCCCCATCATCATCAGAGTCTGAAAAGACACTGACATCAGGTTGTGTGGGGGAAGAAACTCCAACACCAGTTACCTGTGAAAACCAAGACAAAAACAGTACATTACTACCTGCACTATTATGCATGGAAAATCCACCAACAGTCATAATAATGAGGATCAACAACTGCATTATCAGTCTCACATCTTCTCATCTCCGCTTTCATGCACAACAGGCTTCCTCACAACAAAATACACATTCAAGTGTTCACTCCTTACCTCATTTTCTCCCTCTCCTCAGTGTTATTAGTACTCAAAAAAAAAAAAAAAATATATATATATATATATATATATATATACACACACACACACACACACACACACAGACACATATATATATATATATATATATATATATATATATATATATATATATATGTATATATAGACACACACACACACACACATATATATATGTGTGTGTGTGTGTGTGTGCGTGCGTGTGTGTGTGCGTATTTGTAATGGAAATCTCATTTACTCATAACTATTATTTAATATGTACACAGTACTAGTTTTATTTTTCTAACAGTGGTCTTTACTGAAATGCTTGTGTGTTCTTCTTTTTGAACCTGTATCTACTAGAAAACTGTATTGAATACATTTTTGTATAGACTAACTAGATGATGTGTATTCTGCATCTTACTATATGTATACTATTGTACTATCTAATTTAATTATTGTATTTTGCTTATATTTCTGTGGAGCTTTTCCCCCCAGGCCTCCACTGAAAATTGGCTTCTGGCCCAGTCCGACTTTCCCGATAAACAAATGTAAATAAATAAATACATAAATAAATAAACTCAAGGCCTGTATAACAAGCATGTCAAGTAAATCAAGTGAAACTTGACCAGTACAATTTACCTAGTTAAACAATATGAAACTATACTCGATAAACCAGCACATAAAACCCAGTACACCTAAATTAAGAAATACAAAAGTAAGAAACTGTTGTCCAAGGGCAAAAAGGAGCAAATTCCAAATTGGATAAACTCCCTCCATAGCCTCAACAAGCAAAGTAGATCACTAGTGAAAACCTCCAAAGCCATTTATGAATAGAAACTAGCCTCCAAAACAAAGGGAAACCACAAAGCCTTCTTCGGTTATGTCGGGAACCTCCATGGCAAACCCCAGGTTTGTTCTGAATTAGTACTTAACAGTATCACCTACACTGATCCTATTGACTTAGCCAACATGCTAGCAGATAAGTAAAGTGCAAACTTCACCCCCTGTCCCCCCAAAGGCCCTTTTGACATCCCTAATACTTGTATAGCACCTAACATCTCCATAGTTCAAGTGTTAAAAGCCCTATCCAAGGCAAAGAACACAGCTTTCATGGGGCCTGATAGTATCTTAGGCTGTATTCTCCACCATCTCCAGCAAGAACTGGCTTCACAATTGAGCACCCTATTCAACCATAGCATAAGTACAGGCTTCATACCAGCAGAATGGGGAACTGCCATTGTCATCCCCTTGCAAAAAGGTGGTCCCACTAATGACCCTGGCAACTATCACCCCATTAGCTTGACAAGTCTGATTTGTAAAGTCATGAAGTATATTATTATGGATCTCATAAACAAGGACATAGGCAATCTCCAAGCACTTAAACTCTCCCAGTTTAGATTCGTCAAGGGCAGATCTTGCCTGTTGAACCTGGTTGACTTCTTTGAGATTGTCACCAAGGCCCTAGATGAAGGAAAATACAGTTCACCTTGAGTTGGCCAAGGCCTTTGACACAATCCCCCACTCAAGCATCATCAAAAAGCTAAAACAACTTGACATAAATTTCTATCTCATCAGGTGGGTGGCCAACTGGCTCATCGACAGTTCCCTGAAGGTCAAAATATGTGCCTCCACCTCTGATAGCAGACCTGTCACTAGTAGAGTTTCCCAGGGATCTGTCCTGGAACCCGTACTGTTTGGCATCTACTTGGAGGTTCAGGCAAGCATAAAAGGCCTCTGGCTGACCAAGTTTGCTGATGACTGTAAGTTGGTTGCTGTCACTGACCCCCCAAATTACATTAACATACTGCAAGAGGACCTCACAGCAACTAACAACTGGTGCCAAAGTCATGGCCTAAAGCTAAATGCAAATATGTATCTTCATACCATTTGGCAAAACCATGGCCCCTACTGATTACCACATCAATGGCAACTTCCTAAACAAACATCCTGTGGTGATAGACCTGGCTACTCAGGTTGATAACAATCTCACATTCGGCCATCATGTAGCAGCAGTGGTCAGAAAAGCCTTTTACTTGGTTCATCTCATAAGTAAAGGGATTGCGCCCAGAAAAAAGAGGTTATTCCCTCTCTATACTCCTCCCTCATTAGACCAATAATTGAGTATAATGCCCCATTTAGTATGTACCTCTCCAAACATCTGCACCAAGTGGAAAGGCCACAGAAATACCTCTTAAAGAGAATCATGACCTCCAACACCTATTCTATGTGGACAGGCTCAAATCACTATCACTCTACTTGGTATCGTAAAGTTGCTCAGAGGTGATCTTTGTCTCGCATACAAGGCAATCTTGGACCCTGCCCTTCTAGAGATGATCCATATTCATAAGTCTAACTCCTCGTGCATTACCCACTGGAAAGGCATGAATCTAATATGCAAAATCAACAAAACCTGCTGGAGAGAGAGGTTTGTCTCCTAGAGGTTGCCCCATCTCTAGAATAAACTTCCCATACACATCAAACAGAGTTCCTTGCTGACCCTCTTCAAGCACAACCTTGATGAGTGGATGGGAAACCACAAATTTGTCCCAGGGATCCCACCTGTGTCTCTCATTGACAGGGTGACAGGTGCTGACAAAGGGTACTTTTTGAGGATAAATGCTTAGCTAGTCTTGTAAGGCCCCCAGGACCATTATCCCAGTAACCTCCCATGATCCTATGATCCTATATACACAAATATAGGTTGCAATGCCCAAGGTATGTACCATCAACCTTTGAGTGTTAAATGGCATGTTGGACTAATTGTCTCATGTAAACCAGGAGGCTTATTTATTCTTAACTATAACTGGAAAAGTTTTTCTGTTCATTCAACTACACTACTGTGATTACCACTCTAAGAACCTTAGATAAATGTTCTAGAATGGAACATACAAACAGTCTACTCTGGTTACACTCAAACTTGTGTACATAGGGCATTATTCCAGCTCTTAACTTTTATAGCAAATATATGTTCCATAATAGAACAGCATCAAGCTTACCAGGAGCAGGACCATGGTCTTAGCCAACACCTGATGGACCTGTAAGAAATCGAAGGTGAGGTACTGTCAGTACCACTGCATGTTGCAGCACAACAAGGTAATACATGTATATATCTCACTTGTACTGTAGCTACTGTGTTACTTGATATATTGGTGACATTCTGTGTATGAGTGTACAGCTGAGCTTATACCCCATTCCCCCTAAAGCAGATAGATGTGACACTCATGTAAAAGTATGTACAGCCTGACACAATAACTGCTACAGTATAACAATGGTGATCACAGTAATCGTACCTGCACGCTCCTTTGCTGTGGACACTGTGTCACCCACCTCTACAATGTATGGTGTGATAGATGCTTGAGAGCTATCATGTGTTCCTAGGTTTGCCAGGAATTCCTCAGTGCCCGAGAGTGGTTGTTCCTCTTCAGACCCTCCACCAATGATGGCATGATCCCTGGCTATATCAGCTGCATTCTGTCATGCAACATTCACCATGTCTGTTACCTGGTACTGAGCCTGCTTATATGTTGTGTCTTGGTGGCCACTGACATTCACATCCTGGACAAGGTCTTTCCACAATGCAGCCTGCTGTTCCCTGTTGTGGTAGGCAGGATGTGATGATGCTGCCTTAGTCCTTCAAGTATTATTTCATTCTCCACATCTGAGAAGGGGGCATGGCATCTATGGTACATTATTCTTGAAAGACAAACAAAAAGAGAACACATTACAGGATCAGATACATGAACATCCACTATGTACAGATACAGTAAGGACAAAATGTCTGGCACTATCCACTGCTTGCTCACACATGTCATACCCCACAGTGTGACAACATACTACATGTGTAAATACAACCAAGATAGTATCAATACTGAGGTATTCCCGTATGTGCCATGAGAGATTCTGCTATATGATCATACATCCAACACTCCAGTCTACTGCAGTGTGTCCCCTAAGGCCAACCACCCAATAATATGTCATAAGACCAGTGCCAGGCAAATAGCCTTGTGCTATTGCAACCATTATAGAGGGACAGTTCAACAACACCAGTGTGCCAAAATGACAAAAGACAATGCAACCATGAAGTATTGTACGTCCCCTGTAGGTGGAAGACAGCAGGATATCAATGACATGTCATTACCACAGATCTAAGACAGGCTTACTGCTGTAATCCTTATTCCCCATACTTCTATCCTCTTATCTGCATCCTGTTATACACAAAAAACAGTTACATACCTAGTGGAGTGCAGTACTCCACTGTTGAAATGTGTTACTAGTAATGTTTCACAAAGGTTTGCTCTGTATGAAAGTCTCATACAGAATGCTTCCCCATAGCCAGCTCTTTACATTTTTAACATGCTTCTCAGCAGGTAATTGCCTCTAAACCAATCTGTGGCTCTGATATGCTAAATGTAGCCAAAACAGCTGAATTGCACTATCATTAGCCAATGACATGTATCCACTGTGCAATATATATGGCCTTTATATAGACCAAGCCCCCTTTCTTTGCTGTTGAGACGGACATTACTGGGGTGAGGAGACTAGATTGTCACAGAGGGTAGGTCTGTAGCAGAAATATTTACATAGAGCTGTGTGGACCACAGACTGAAGCTGCTGCTGCAGGTAATTGACATAGGCAGAGAGTGTGAATACTTTGGAGGACAACAAGCTGTAGGTGTATCTGTGTCAGCTGTGTCAGCCTTGTTGTAGAGGTAGAGCCAGGGTGAGAGTCCCCTTTACACTCCAATTAAGGCATGTGTTTAAGGTACGTATCTTAGGCAACTGTGTCAATAACAGAGTACTAGGTGACATATAGTAGTGCTATATGGATATGTGAAGTATGTCCCTACCTGCAGGCCTGAAGCCTGTGACTTCTAGCACTGAAAAGCAGTTATTTAATTTCCAATGCTTTGTGTGGCTAAAGAGTGCATGAGTCATTCATTAATTGCTGTCTTCACAATAATGTCATTGAAATGCAACACAATACTGGATTTGAACCCAGGACTGTGTGTGGCAAAATGTACTGTATGGAAGACATTTAACAGACTGAGCTACTGAGTCACTGCTACAGGAGATATATTTGCAAGATATATGTGCGGACATACAGGCAGTGACAAATATTTTCTACATCCATCACTATGTGCATGGCTTTATATGGATGTATTTCTGCACCAGTCCCAGTTGAACATTTATTTTGCCATTAATGCCTTAGCAGGTGCCTTTCTACATGTTGCTGATAAAAGGGCACGTTTACCTGCTGTTGCAGGCTTCAATTACATCCATTATTATGTCTTTGGCTGTCTAGTGATGTACTATTGCACCAGAGTCCAAGCTACACTCCCATTTTTTCCATTACTTTTTATTCCAGTTTGAGTGGTGTGGCACGGTGTGGCAAACAGCTCCACTGAAACACCACCTGCTTTAAGTAAGAGTTGCATGGCATGGTGGGTTAATGCAGCAATCTTACCATAGACAGACAATGCATGCAGCTCTACTACAATGGTTATGGAAGCACAATCTTGCTAAACACCATTTTGCTTACTGTTATTGGTATTGTTTATTATTTATTAAAACACCTGTGGTCCAAGAAATGGCAGGTAGTTCCAGTATTAAAACTCTTTATTAGAACACAAACGTATGAGCACTTTCACAGATAACTTCTGTGTCTTCAGATACAAATACAAACTATCTACCACATATCTTTTATACTCTAAATAAATAATTAGACAATTATTTCTTAAAGGGACATTCCACAATAATAAAAAATACATTTCATACGAAAACAATAGAGTAATCACATTTAAACTAATTCACTTCATTCATTCCTATGAATATAAATCCATCATTTATAAAAATACATGTGTATAAATATATATATATATATATATATATATATATATATATATATATATTGTAAATACGTAAATTAGAAACCTACAACTAAAAAACTTCATTTATTTAATGATCTCCCTTTAAGTTTCAGTCTTATTGGTATCCTATCATTAAGCCCATGCCCATGATCTGCTTTGAGTCTTATAATCCATTTTGCCTCAAGCTGCTTCGTTATATTTCTAATATCTCCCATCCTAGTGTTTTCATAAATCCTACCCACCACTAAGAATAAAAAATGATGTGCATCATTAGTAACCTTAACATGCTTGGATAATGCACTAACATCACTTCTTTTTTGTATTTGATACATGTGCTCTCTAATTCGATCCCTAAGGGCTCTATCTATTTTCCCTACATAAAAACATGAACACACTGTACAATGAGCTAAATAAACAATGTGTTCTGAGACACAAGTAGCTAAAGTATCAAAGACATATATTCTATCTCTATCAGGATATAAAAACTCATTATTACTATTAATGTATTTACATATAGAACATTTTCCACAAGGGTATGTCTGTCACTTTTTTCCTCTTACACTTTCATTCCTAGAGTAGCAGTCTTCTTTTCAATGAACACATATTCTTATGGGCAAAATTTGGTTTAGGGTCAAGCAAAGATCTAATTTCTTTATCTGTCATTAAAACCTCCCAATGCCTTTCTATTATGTTTTTATATAATTTGGTATCTCTAGAATAAAACATGGGAAATCTTATCTTATTTTCTTTAGTCCTATTAGGTATCTCCTCCATTGACATACTATTTCTCCTTGTAAAATAAGGCTTAGCTGTACCTTCCCTTAAGCCAGCAACCAAGTCTTTGTTTTTTCTTATCTCTATTTTGTCATACCCTCTTTCTATAAAACGTTGACTAATCCATTCTACTTGCTGCCCAAAATCCTGTGTTCTAGCACTAAGTCTAGATGCCCTAAGTAACTGACTATGTGCCATACTCTTAAATATATATATTGTGCCACACTCTTAAATATATATATATATATATATATATATATATATATATATATATATATATATATATATGGGGATGCATAATTGTTCTATAAACAAAATTATCACAATGACATTCTTTTTTATATAACTTGGTGTATATCTTCCCTTTTTCATCTTTCTTGATATTAACATCCAAAAAATGAACCTCCTCTATTGACATATCAACGGAAAACTTTAATTATTCCGTGGAATCATTGATACAGGCAAAATAAATTTCAAACTGTGCCTGTGTCCCTCACCATATTAAAAAAAAAGGTCATCAGCAAGCCTACAATAAAACAAAATGTGCTGTTTGTAAACACTTTTTAATATATATTTCTCTTCACACATGGCCAGAACTGCATTGGCGTAGCTATTGGCACAAGATGTGCCCATAGCCATGCCATGCTTCTGCCAATAGATGGTATCTTTGAACAGAAACATATTATTCTCCAAGCTTAGTTTCAGCAACATAATAATCAATTCTATTTTTTCATCATCAAATTCTGTATAAGACCTGAAAAACATTTCTATATTTCTCATCCCTTCATCATTCAGAATCATTGTAAACAATAATCTAATATCCATGGTTACTAAATACACATTTTCACAGTTTTCATGGCTATTACAAAAATCAAACAAATCATTCAAAAATTGCTTTGTATCTTTTAGAATGTGTATTATTCTATTCAGTAACAGAGTAACAGTAAGAGTTTGTTATGTGTATTTTGAAGCTGGTTCTGTGGACCATCCTTGTCCAGCCACTATGGGTCTTAGTGGTGGACGTAAGAGGTCCTTATGAAGCTTAGGTAACCCTTGAATTACAGGTAATAAAGGATGTTACACAACCAGATAATCATAGAAACTTTTATCAATTCTGCCTTTTTTAAAGAGGTCCATAAAGATTATATTAATACCATTTGTGACACATTGAACCTTTGCCTTATTTATAATACAATAAAAATGAGCATTTGATAGCGTAACTTTCATGTCATTCTGATAGTGTTCTACATTATAAATTACTATCGGGCATCCTTTATCTGCTGGTTGTATTATTATATCACGATTAGCTTCTAGTGCTTTAAGTGCTCTATACTCATTTTTCATTAAATTATAATTCTTATACTTTCTAGCTTTAACATTTTCATTAGCTTTATGAATATCATTAATACACAATCTTTCAAAGGCATTAATTACTGGATTGAGTACAGGTACATATGTACTCGTTTTTTTAAATGGTATATTTTCAGCAGTTTCATTACAATTATAATTCAATTTTACAGTAAGATTCCTAGTAAATAATTTCAAATCAAAAATTACCCCAGTAAAGTCCACATTCTGACTTCGGGTAAAAGACAGTCCTTTTCTTAAAACATGGACTTCATCCGTTGTAAGTATATGAGATGATAAGTTCCATATTACTATTTCTTCTGGATCCCCCATGCCTTTTTGATTGTTAGCGTTCCTGTTGCTTCCTCTAACTTCCGTTTTACTCGACTCCTGCTTATCGACCTCATTCACCTCCCCATGTCTCCTTGATAGGAAGGGGAAAAAACAGTTTGGTATTAAAAGTTGTCGGCATGCTTCGTTGCTTTTTTTTCTACATGTTCAACAGTCTCTTGCACTATATTAGATGGACTCGCCATATTGCCAAAACTCCCATCCACTCTATGTATTTGGGCTACAGTTTGAAACGTCTTCTTTCTGATGATTTGCTCTTCAGCACATGTTGTCGATGCCATTTCACTATTCAAATTGGTAGTGGATTCCAGCTGTGGAAATTCCATGCTATTAGATGGAATGGCATGCCTCTCAAAATTTCGTGACGTTCTGTTGGTTTTCACACTATCATATTGCCATTTATATGTCCATTAGATTCTTTCGAGAAATTAATATCATTACATGGCCAAGTGAAGACATTACCTAAATTGAAGTCCCCACAATCTTCATGTTTTTATATAGGGAAAACAGATAGAGCCCTTAGAGATCAAATTAGAGAGCACATGTATTAAATAAAAAAAAAAGTGATGTTAGTGCATTATCCAAGCATGTTAAGGTTAATAATGATACACATACCCCCAGATTCATGAATCCTCCGTGTAAGACTTCATAAGTCTTACTCGGAGGCTGCAGTTGAACGGTATGACATCAGCGTGCCATGAATATGCATGAGGGCATGTTGACCCAACCGTAAGTCCTACACGGACCATGTAAGAAAGCAGGGGGTGTGTCCGACTGCTGAGCAGTCCAAATGTCCACGCCCCTGCAAGTGTTTAAAAATAAAGGAAATAAACAAGAGCGAGTCCGCTCAAATGTCCCTGCACCCAACACCTCACTGCCTGATAATGAAAACCCCCATCACACATCTAAAATGCATAACCATAACATTTTTTTAAATACCCAAAATCGCTGCCCGTATTTGCGGGTGTGTGCGCGTGTGTGCCCATTGCTTAGCTACAGTCAGCAATTCTCACATGGAAGAGCATAAGAAAGAATGTTTATGCAAATCACACGAAATAGCAATAGCATAATGGTAGACCGTTCACACAAAGAAGGGGCATTCACAGTTCGAGTCCCACCACTCCCTTTCGTGTTTATTTTTTAAATCAGTATATGGAATAATACCCAACATATATGTTTAAACATAACTAAAAAGCAGTGAAATGGCCAATGTATCGGTGAATAAAATAAATATTTTAAAGGATCCCAATATAAAATTGGCCACAGTTAAGCAGCGCTTCACCCAGCGCAATGTAGTTGCCCCTAGCTAACTCGCACTTTACCCAGCGCAAAATAGTTGCCCAAAGCTAAATAGCGCTTTACCCAGCACAATCGGTTTGCGCGGAGGTGAGTGCCGCACCAACCAGCTCCCCGTCGGGCAATGTGGAGCAACGTAGAGCAAAGTTGCATACACACAGCCACACCCCCTAACTTGTCTGGACAGTAGTAAAATAAAATGCAATGATAAGGTTTGAACCCAGGACACTGTGCACCATAATCAAAGTACTGAACCACTAAGCCACAACAGCTTAAGATAAGCATCCACTGTTAACATATATATAGTAATAAATGTTTGATTAACCATTACTAAGCAGGTCTGCAGTCAGCCAAGAATATTCAAAAATGGCCAATCACAGAAAAGTGCGGGAAATGTGGCATATTTAAGCTGCATAGGTGGGAATACATGCCATAAATGATTGTAGCTTCCATCTGCAGTTAGAATGTCTGGTGCTGGAGAGGGTACATGCTTTCAAGCGCAACGCTGGGGCATCGAGGAGTCAAGATATATGGTTTGGCTCCTAGTCCATGGGCATGAGACTCGACTCCTGCAGGGCCAGTTCCAAGGAACAGAGTATAAGGTGGAGGCTTGGAACCGGTTGCCTCATGAACTCACCAGTGCCACAGGTGTTCCTTGGACTGGTGAGCTGGTCCGTCACCACCATGCAGACCTGAAGAGGCAGAAGCAGGACATTCTGAACCAGTGGCTCTAGGAGGCCCATCAAATGTAGGATGCCCCACTACTAAGTAGGCAGCCATGGAATGCAGTATCTAAGATAAGCTAATATAGTCTAAATAATGTATAGGTATACGAGTGCAAAACAAAAACTGAATGAAATATGTAAGGAGAAAAGCCACAGACAAACGAATGTATAGGTATGTCTCAATATCCCTTTATTTACTTCACAGCTGCAAGTGCTCAATCTATGAATCAGCAAGCCTATGCAGATAGGCTGCTAAGGCTGCACCACCAGGCAGGTTAGTAAATATTCTGCATGTATTGTTACATGATATATGTGAGTGAGCATGATAAAAGTGTATAAGCCCAATAATACAGCAATAAAATGTCCTGATTAAATCCTCTGCATGTACTGTTATATAACAAATGTCAGTGAGCCAGAAATTGAGTGTACTAACTCACCAGTCAAGCTAAAATAATTCTGGAATACTATCCCTGCATGTATTGTCATAACATATAAGTGAGCAGGCCTGAAAAAGAGTGTTGTAACCCATCAAGAAAGGTATAATATGTCCTGAATATGTCTTCGGTATGCACTGTAATAAAAAGTAAAGGAGAGAGCCTGTAGAAAAGAGTGTTCAATGTAATTAATAAAGGTATAAAATTTGGAGTGTGTCTGTGTCAATAATAATAATAATAAATAGTACTGTTGTATTAGGTGCTGTCAACCCACAGTTGTGCAGTCCCATATAAAGTGGACGAAGGAAGTGCCAGTAGCTGTGAAGTATGCAACAGTCCTAAACAGTTGTGAAATGGCTGACATGCATAGGTAAATCTGGCACATGAGTATCCTGTCAAGGTGTTCCCCAGAAACTTGTGTGTTACCTGAAAAGTAGGGTTGTGTAGAAAACAATTGAAAAAGCCATGTGAACACATCCAGATGTGCACATACATAAACAAGTCAATTTAATACAAGTATGTAGCAGTAACTTCTGCATCCTGGACAGTTACCATGTCAAATATAGGCCAGGTATATCATGAAGTAGCAAAACCCATAACGCAATCAAATGCATGTTGTTTAGTGTAAGAATACATGTAGGGGATATACACCTGCAGTCAATAGGAATGTAGTGTACAGTTAAAGTACTAATAAGATGTTAATGGAGGTTTCTTTTTACACCCTACTCCATGTGCATAAACAATGCAATTCCACACCTCAATGGGTATGTGTAATCTCATAACATTTGTTGGGACATATGTCCTATTGTTATAAAAAATCTGCACCTACTTTGATGCATGTCCCCTGTTAAAACACCACAATCCTGGTGGCCTGTTGCCACCAATCATCCCTGCATGCTATTGGAATGTCCACTGTCGTTCAATACATGCATGTGTTATGCTTGCTGTTCAACTGTTGTAACCCTGATGTGTTGGGTTAATGGGAATATTACTGCATGCTGTTACAACTAACTTGGAATGCTGTCGTCTATGTTGTAATTAAAAACACCTAATCACAGAATGTATGGGAAGGCCGTTCCCAGCAGACCCACCTGTCCGATCTCAGCTGGCAGTTGCACCTGGCACCAGCAAGTCTGGTGCCCAGCCCGGGCCACCCTCCTCCATAGGTCCTGTACCACCTTCAGGTGGAAGCGCTGCAGGGGATGGGGCTCACCCCCCCCTGCAAGCGTGGGTGGAGAAGGGCCTCCTGTCACCCTCTGAAGGGTCTGGGTTGTGGTGCGTAGGGAGATCCAGCATTTAGTCGCTGATCCCCTATGCCAGCTCGAGGCGAGAGTGGCGCGACTCACGGGTGAGCCTGCCCCTCCTACACAGCCCCCAGCACAGCGACCCTTGAGTCTGTGAAGGTCCAGTGGTGACTGCCCATGGGTGGGGATATCAGTCCCACTGTTACCATCTGTGGGCTCATGGGCTTGCGATTTCCAAACATCCATCTCCGTCAGTTGTGTTTACCCACACCATGTGTCATACTCCTCCCCTGTATGCGTCTTATTTGTCTTGTCTATTTACCTACCCAACCTACCTCCCCAAATATACCTACTTCCTCTACCTCACTTACCACTCTCCCCTGAAAAAAAAAAAAAAAAAAGGCAATCTGTACCCGAAAAAAAATTACGCCACATGCATAGCTTCCCATTTCGCAGACATGTCCATTGGACATGTACACTGATAATTCTAATTGGCAGTACAACAAACTATATTGTCCTCACCCCTCTCTCAGGGGTGGAAGGTATCAAATTTCACTCCAAATTTTTAACATAGGCAAAGCTGTTGCTGGCAAAGAAATGGGCAGTTATGGACCTTCCCTACACCTGTCCTGCACATCCCGAGCTTGTTTTCCTACTGTCTTTCCCTCTCTGTGCCCCCTTTTTAACCACTTTCCTATCTCCCCATTTTCTTTTCTTTTAAAGAAATTAGCGCGGGGGTTAGCGGGAGTAAGCACTTTTAGGTGGTAGTAAGCATGATTAAGCAAGTGTGCGCATGTGTGCGCTTAGCTAAGAATAGCTAAGCGTCGCGCAAACCCGCACAAAACCGCTTACTACTGCTTAAAAGTGCCTTAGTCACTCTATGGCAGGGCCCTTGTTCTGCTGAGCAGCAAAATAAAAAAACCTCTGCCAGTCTCGAACCCCAGACCATTGACATAATAGACTGCATGAATTACCACTAAGCCACAACAAACATACAAATAACTTGGTTCTGAAATAAATATATCATGCATTACAATGAGGGAATGTAAATGGAAATTAGGAATGGTATAACACAAGCTCTTTTCTGTGGGTCTTTACCAGAAGTGGTTGTGGAATTGCATGACATGACTGTGAAAGGAGAACCAGCCATCCTAGCAGGGAATAATGTTACAGACGCACCTTACAAACACCACACGGTATCACACCAGGATAAACACTGGCCACAAGAATACAGTGCAATAACCACATTTGTATGGCAGGTAATTGTGTAAGTGAGAAAAAAGTACATACTCCCATGTATCCTGTGTTAACATTTGGAGGGGTGTGTACATGTCTACACTGAGATGTGTGTACTGGAAGCAGCAACATGCAGGTATGAGTACAACATGCACATAACTGGCTACAACCCTAGCTTCAGATAAGAAACATATACCAACCTTCAGACTGACACAACGGTGTCCAGAGCAAACAAGAATGGGCCCCACCTTTGAAATCTGAAAGGGCTACGCCTACCTAACATAGCATTTTATAGCAGTGGGCTGCAATCACAGTGAGTAATGCAATCACCAAACAGCAGGCTGCATGCAATTACTGAATGGTGGGCAGCAATTGGTGCAGAGGCTGTCACATGCACAAGTGCAGATACCTAGAAAAGCAGGTTGTACCTGCAGTCCACACATGCAATTATATCATTGCAGGTGTCGTGAGACAGAGTGAGAGAGAGAGAGAGACAGAAACAAAGACCGAAGCTGAAATAGAGGGCAAAAACCCAAATCAAACCAGCCAAAAAGAAAAAAGACTGAAGGTGAAATAGAGGGCAAATACCCAAATAAAACCATCCAAAAAAAAGACCGAAGGTGAAATAGAGGGCAAATACCCAAATCAAACCATCAAAAAAAAAAAAAGACCAAAGATGAAATAGAGGGCAAATACCCAAATCAAACCATCAAAAAAATGAAAAAGACTGAAGGTGAAATAGAGGGCAAATACCCCAATCAAACCAGCCAAAAAAATAAAAAGATACAAAACCGTAACACGGAGCAGGTAAATACAAAGGTAGGGTATGTAACTCAAATGTGTGTGTTGGCATGTTGTAGATGTTCCCGAAGAGTACTCTACACACTGCAAATCATCCATGTGTGGCAGCAGTATGTATCTATCTGTATCTGCACATGTGCATAGGGCAAGGGACATACTGCAACTGTTAGTGAAGGGTGGTCAGCTATCTGTCAGTGAATGTTGATATGTGCATATATCCATGTAGGTTGCAGTGTGTGGCCTAGAAGACAGCATGCAGTGCGCTGGAGTGGCCTAAGGTCAACTGGTGACCTAGGCAAAAGGATCCCACAGCGCCCCCACCACACTTCCTGGTGCCCCCATCCTTGTGTCCACATAAATATTGGAAAAGCACCCCTGCTAGAGCGGCACTCTAGGTGGCTGCCCATTAGGCCTATGCCTAAGGCCAGTTATGTTAGTGTTGATATATATCATGTGGTGGTTAAATGCTGTGGGATATATTTGTCAGATCTGATGTGTTACAGACAGTGAGGCCTGCTAATGCTACAAGGGCTGAGGACACCCACATGCATTCTGCACAACACTGTGCAATGTAATCACATACCTGTACATCCCACAACTGTTGCAAAAGTGAGATCCCCACCATGAAAGGTGGACTGTACATGTGCCTATATGTACACCCATGTGTACAGCAATGGATGTGTACATGTACGTGTATAGATATGCATATATATAATGCATATATATATATATATATATATATATATATAGATATATATATATATATATATATATATATATATATATATATATATATATATATATATATATATATATATATATATATATATATATATATATATATATATATATATATATATATATATATATATATATATATATATATAATATATATATATATATATATATATATATATATATATATATATATATAGATATATATAGATATATATACATATAGAGTGAGAGAGAGACACAGAGACACGGGGTCATATGTACCGCAACAGGTGTGTGGTGAACAAGGCATTGACTGTAGACAAGTGTTGATACTGCAGTGCCATTCCACCTTCCCAAAACAGTGTACCCATTAACTAGCACATAGGCAGAGATCTACCTAACAGTGAAGGTGTAATAAGGGAACATGGGACACAGCTGGACAGTAGCCTCCACTGTGATGAAGGCAGTGCCACACTACACCTGTAATCTGTCTGTGTGGTATGTGTCATGACAACAAGTGTGTCATCTATGGAAGTATAGGGTAGGGTTCCCCTCTACTCATCACAATGCTCTGTGTGGTATGTACTTCACATGACAACTACACCAGGTGAACAGGCCACAGACAGACCTCCCAAAGGGTAATACTGTCCGCAAACAGATGCCCTATGCAGACTGACTCACAAAACCACAACTACACTGTATTGCATGCTGGCCACACAGAGATGACCTCTGCCAGACATACAGAGGTATGTTACATCCATAGCTGGGTGACAACCACCATGGCAACATATCACAACCCCTCGGGGTTACACGCTCTAGGGCCCTAAACCTTGTCAGCTCACCAAACAGCACATGCTGAAGGGATAGGTTCCCATCTCAGACATATGCCATACACCAGAATAGACCACATAGCAATGGCAAACAAGGCTCCTCCTTAGCAGTTGTTATAAATACCCCTGATTATTGTGTGGGAGATTGTTAATACACCCCAGGAAACACCTCTGTGGTTCAGGTTGGCAGGGGCAAGTGAAATCAAAGTACATGTGTGTCAAAGGCCAGGGTAGCATATGGCTAGGCTGCCGTAGGCACTAGGGCCAATAGCATATCACCTGCCTATGACACTATGCACTCACACATGTACTTAATGCAATAGCTGCTATGTGAGGTTGAATGAGTGTAATGCTGAATGTGTGCAAGGTCTGTAAATGTGTGATAACTTAGTGTGATGTTGTATCTGATGTGGTAGTGCCTAACCTAGCTGTGAAGGCAGCAACTGATGTGTAATGTACTATTGTACTCCGTTGATGAATGTGGTGTCTCATTATAGGCTAAAGCAATACATGTATGCTTAGTGAGTGGTACTGCAGGTAAATCCATCACCAATATGAACTGTAGTACTACCTGAAGCTGTAGGGCTAAACAGCACAGTGTGGTGTGCGTTCACATTGCTTGGAAACACTGTCATGTGTGTTTCCTGTAGTCTGCACAGAGGACTGACTGCAGGCATAAGAGTGTGTAAGTAGTGGTACACAGCACCGTATGGTACTCAGGTAATGCTCATCTGTGTTGGCATACAGTGGTGCGTTGTATGTTTGCCTGATGTGTGTGTTAATATGCCTGTACAATGGCTGCAATCATATGTGTGTTACAGGGTTGACATGTGTATCCAGCAACATCTATAGTCTGTTACAGCAGTATGCCACCTATAGTAACAACTGGACACATCTGTTAGGCAGGGCTATGGCATCAATGACTAGGGTGTTTGATTGGTATTACTGTACCTGTACTTTACATCCATTGCAATGGATGACATCTCTGTTTGTGCATTGGTGTGATATACATCCCTGTCCTGAGGTTGTGTAATGTGTCACAAACAGTGTGTTTGGTACTGTTGTATAGTGGTGTGATATATAGAGTCTGCCAGGCAGTGTTAGTTAGTTGTGGCCTGAGAACCAATAAGTGTTATTGAACGTGTGTAACCACTGACAGACAATAGGATGGTATATATGTCAGTAAAGTGATATCTGTGGGTAAAGGTGTAAAGTGTGCCACAGGACACTCTCACACATATTGTTCATATCTTTTTCAGCCAGATGGCCCACCAACGTAATCCAGCTTACACTGCAGAAGAGGAAGAGGTGGTAGTCAACAGCCTTTTGCAGCAGTACACCATGCTGTTCTCCAGAACCAGCCAGCACCAGCAGGAGCTGACTGCACTGTGGCAGGAGCTTGTTAGTCGGGTAAATGACATAGGCAGGCATAACCGGACATATGAGCAGGTACGCCATCACTGCAGTGATTTAATTAGACAAGTCCGGTGGCATGCGTTTGATATCCAAAGACAGCAGCTTGCCACAGGTGGTGGGGTGGCCATACATCCCCCCCTCACCAGAGCAGAGGAGCTGATCCTAAATGTGGTGGCTCCTGGACAACAGCTACGACAACCTCTGACGTGTTGTAATGGAGGTCGGAGCCAACCAGCACATCCACCTGGAGCAAGCAGGTAATATGCCCTATCTGTAGACTACAGTTAACTGTATTGTTAGATTATGTGTACATGAGATGTGTACTGTGTGTTTAGCAGTTCCGCTGCCTACTGTTGTGCAATACGAATAGTTTATATAATATCCCTACACCTGTGACTGTTGACTGTTGTTGTACTGCAGTTTAGCATACCCACTGTAGCAATGCCACAGTTGTGGCCACTGATGAACCCTCTCATATTCTCATAGGTCCCTCTGGTGTGATGGCAGGGCAGCCGATCCATGCTGGTGAGTGTGTTATACCTGCAATGTTGGTAATGAAATATGCATGTCATAGGTGAGGTGTAGGCCATGTACACGTAACACACCTACTCAAAATGCATGCCGTGCATGTTTGCTGTGAGACGTTGCACAGCTCAGTAATGTCAGTAGCTTCCTCAATGACATGCAATACATAGAGCATGACACACAGTTGTGGCAACCCCCTACTGCACATTGGATAGGCATAGTTGCAACACCTGTATACAGCATAAGACATTTATCACAAGCAGTACACAAAGTCATGCTACATATGGCATAACCACACACCCGCTGTAAGGTCACACGTCAGTATCCCACGTGTCATCCACACACACATGATGTACCTCAGGGGTAGAGGCCTATCATGGGGCTGTGCAACAGTCTTCAACACATAACACAGTCATGTTAGGCAATGCTCCCTACTGGGCACCTCATACACCCATGTACAAAGTGGCTGTGTAATAGTGAACGTATCCACGGCACTGCAGTTCAGGTACAGCATGCTAGGCAGTGGTCTGTCACACAGTAGTAGCCGTGAGTGACCACAAGATGCATGATGATGATGATGGCACATGGTACTACACCCCATCCAGTTACAGTGACCACAGTACTACACATAGCAGTCTTTGCTGTGCACCTCATTGTTCTGTGTGTGCAAACATATGCACCTATACACACCATGCATAGCATGTTGTGTGTGTGCTTACATATGCTAGTATACACATTTTGCACAACAGCCGCCATCTGTACAAAGAGTCGCATATATGTCCTGGAATGCTATTGGATGTATAGGTCACATGACACACATTGGGTATGTGTGGTGTTTAATGTTGCAGTTGTGTAGCATGCCATGTCATGGCTGGCAACAACATATCTGCAATATGTCCCACATGCACCATAACCACTGTGCAATGTCCATGTCATGCATTGCGATTCCTTCATGTCTGCATGCACCACTCATCCCATGTCTGTACATTGCATGCATTTGCTACACCTGTGCCCACTATTATGTGATATGGACACATACACTGTCATCACACTTGTCAATCTATGTGTCACACAGATGACACATGCAGCCATGGTATGTATACCATTGAGTGATGGTGCACATGACATTGCAGAGCAGATAATACTTGCACAGCAATGTAGTGTTCATGTACACATTGTGTTCCAGGGTGTAGCCAATCACTGGAAAAATACACACATGCATCAAAGCCATGTATAATGTCATTAGAAAGGGCTGTCTACACTTGCACTGTATGGTGTTGAGCAACACATGGTCTGCCTGCTGACACGTGTGTTGTGACTGTTTGCCTTGAGATACTGTCACCCACCATCATCCACTATTGTGTATGTGTTGGATTATTGGTGTGTGTGTGTGTGTGTGTGTGTGTGTGTGTGTGTGTGTGTGTGTGTGTGTATGTGCTGTGGTGAGCAGTGTATTTCTGTGCATGTGTGCATGCGTGCATGTGTGCATGTGTTCATGTGTTCATGTGTTCATGTGTGCATGTGTTCATGTGTTCATGTGTGCATTTGTGCATGTGTGCTAACATCATGTACAGATTGTAAAGTGCATTTCCTGTCTTCCTTCCACAGGTGCTGTGTTAGGTGTGTAGCAGGGAACCTGATGTCACCGCCACTAATAGTGGAGATGATGAGACATGAATTGTGGCACAGGAAGGTCTGACAGAGTCTGTCATTGGTCCACCAATCAGCAGTACACGGTGGTCAACCCCATCTATGCACACACTCATACTGCCAATACATCCCTCGTCACCAATGGCCGTAGCTGAGGGACAGCATACAGTTGGCATTGACCAGGAGAGTGTGGTACCTATGGCGCATGCATCCCCTCACAGCAGCCATAGCTGGATTACCGGAACAGTACCACATAGGCGGATGTACAGGGGTTTTTGGGGGAGCACCACTGGTCGTACTGTCCCTGGCAGACGTGCCTCTGGAGGTATTACAATCTCCAGTATGTTCCAGGCTGCAATGCAGGCACAGGCATGTATGGAACGGTACACCCAACAGGGACTAAGGGTGCAGAGGGCCCATTACACTGCTATCAATGACAGCATCCATGACCTTACCGGTGCCATCCGGAATTACACCGAGGTCATTGATAGCCATTGGAGAGAGACATTAGATGTCCTCCACAATGTGTTAGCCATGAGCCAGGACTGTGCGGGAAGGATGAGAGGCCGACGCGGACGCATGCCAGCAACAGCATCAGCTGGCATTCATCGCGGATGGACCACAGATCACAGCCACTCCCATAGTGGCAGTACCAGCCCCAGCAATGCTGGGGCTGGCCTGTCCATTGACAGTCCTACTAGACCATGTGCACATGGTGCTGGCCAGTCCCAGCAGGGAAATGGGTCCAGTCATCATACCTCTGCCTCTGATGATAGCACCCAGTCAGGGTTGGTACCCGATACTGCCCGTAGCAAACCTGCTAGGCACAGGTACGGTGTCCGTGGCCAGAGACAGTGATCTGTACGGCCTAGCAGGTACAGTCTGTGGCTGTCCCACAACCGCCCATATATGGCAGCCAAATGGTGGAGTTGTGTGCATGCAGACACACACACATTTGCCATACAACTAGGGCTCACACATACACACACACACATTACATCAATATTGGCCCATGCAGTACTGTTGTCCCTCTCACACACACACACACACACACACACACACACACACACACACACACACACACACACACACACACACACACAGACATGCTGATTGGATGGGTCAGTGTTGGGCTCTGGCAAACCTACAACACACCCTGTGCATATGATGACACCTGTGCCACCTCCTGTCATCTGTCACATTGATGCAGGAATAGGCTAACATGGTTCTGATGCACAGGGTGACATCATAGCAGTGTAGCAATAGTAGCAAGTTGCCAATAGGAAGGTGTACTGATATCCTTGTAGGTATATCTGAGCAGGCATTATGCATCACAGCTCTGATAGTCATTGTAGCATTGTTTACACCAGTGTTAGGTCTGAGTACGTATTGTCCACCCATGTGCCACTTGGATGAAGTGTACAGTGTTGACAGCATGTGTTACTGAGTGGACAGTACTTGTGTGATGTGTGCATTACAAATTAGCAGGTGCACATCTGTGAACATGGTGTGTGTGCACTGTCTGCATGTACGTGCATAGTGGACACGTGGGATGTGTGACATACCCTGTTCTACACATTAACATCTCATGGTATCTTCCAATGGCCAGTATGCATTCTACTACAGATATGTACTAACATGGGTACACATGTGTGTATGACATGGGTTGGCACTATGCTGTGAGTGATACCATTGATATCTGTCAATGATCTGCAGTCTGGCAGTATACACCACCTCAACAGCATGACTATAACCAATCATTAGATGATGTCCTGACAAATGACTCACAGTTGTAGAGAACTCAGTAACAGTTGGAACCTTCCAGTACTATACTATAACAGTAAGCAGTAGTATTGACTGCCACACGTTCCTGGGACCACACCTGTGTGGCATAAAGACCTCTTCGGTACATGCAAACATACTAGGGATATGTCCATCCACATCTGGTAATGCATGCATTGGCCTACACTGTATTCCCCGGATGGGACGCATATCCTACACAAGGGTATCATACAGACAGATACCTGTTGTTCAATACATGCTGTATAACAGTACGCTGTCTATGGCATGGTCATCCACATTTACTATACATACTATCCCGACAGTACCACATAGGTGGTAGCCCTGAACACGTATGTTGGGTACCAATGTGTACAGACAGACACGTGTTATGTAATCTGTCCCTTGGTATCCACATATCCATAGGTATTGTGGGGTCCCTCAGTGTTTCACATAACACATTAGGGGCCTGCATGCATATCCACAGGGCTGGTGCACACCTATCATGACTGTCCATTATTGCCAGTCGTTGTTGTGTATGAACATGTCTGACATATACCCCAGCAATTACCCTCACTCACAGTACTCTACAGTACGTGTCATGGATGTGTGTGGCAGGGATGTCCTTGGCCACAGGTCACTACATTGGCCGGTCTTAACGCAGACATACATACATGGCCTATGATCTGAGAATCAGCGGCACAATCTGTAGAAGGTTACAAATGTATTCATGTAGAATGCAGGCTTCACACCTATGTTCTGATTGAGGTCACATGTACACAGATCTATTTGACACGCAGATACCCGATGTGTGCAATGCACATACTGTTTGAAACATATGTCATACCGTAGTAAAAGAAAAACCCACCTACTTCGACCACCTGTGGCACACACACAGCGTTTGCAGAACTCAAACCCCTACTTGACTATGTTATGACACTAGTGAGATACGCATTAACACAACGCGCTATTTGCTTTATTGGGATCATTCTTTTCAAAAGCTCTATTTGTAGGATGCTGACATCATCACACTTGGCAAAGAGGGATTCACCACTCCTAATGTATTTCCACAGTTTCCAAAATGGCCACTTCTCTCAAAGGCAGTCATACACACATTCACAGGATTCAAACCCCCACCTAACTATATTATGTTACTGGAGAGATATGCATTAACACGGCATTCTATATGCATTACTGGATAGCTTTTGCTCTCCTTGAATATTTGTAGGATGCTGACATCATCAGACTTTCCAAAGAGGGAAGTACCTCTTTTAAAATGTGTTTCCACAGTCTCCAAAAAGGCTACTGCTCTCAAAGGAAATCACACACAGGATTCAACCCCCCACCTAACTATATTATGTTACTAGAGAAATATGCATTAACACAGCATGCTATATGCATTACTGGGTAGCTTTTATTCTCCTTGAATATTTGTAGGATGCTGACATCATCAGACTTTCCAAAGAGGGATGTACCTCTTTTAAAATGTGTTTCCACAGTCTCCTGCTCTCAAAGGAAATCACACACATACCCCCCCCCCAATTATATTATATTACTGGAGAGATACGCATTAACACGCCACGCTATATGCATTACTGGGTAGTTTATTTGTAGGATGCTGACATCATCAGACTTTCCAAAGAGGGATGTACCTCTTTTAAAATGTGTTTCCACAGTCTCCAAAAAGGCTACTGCTCTCAAAGGAAATCACACACAGGATTCAAACCCTCACCTAACTATATTATGTTACTAGAGAAATATGCATTAACACAGCATGCTATATGCATTACTGGGTAGCTTTTATTCTCCTTGAATATTTGTAGGATGCTGACATCATCAGACTTTCCAAAGAGGGATGCACCTCTTTTAAAATGTGTTTCCACAGTCTCCTGCTCTCAAAGGAAATCACACACATACCCCCCCCCCAATTATATTATATTACTGGAGAGATACGCATTAACACACCACGCTATATGCATTACTGGGTAGTTTATTTGTAGGATGCTGACATCATCAGACTTTCCAAAGAGGGATGTACCTCTTTTAAAATGTGTTTCCACAGTCTCCAAAAAGGCTACTGCTCTCAAAGGAAATCACACACATACCCCCCCCCACATACTTGGCGTTTACAGGACTCAAACCCATACCTGACTATAGTATGACACTAGTGAGATACGCATTAACACGACATGCTATTTGCTTTACTGGGTGCACTCATTTCAAAAGCTCTATTTGTAGGATGCTGACATCATCACACTTAGCAAAGAGGTATTCACCACTCCTAATGTGTTTCCACAGTCTCCAAAAAGGCCACTCTTCTCAAAGCCAATCTCACGCACATACATACACTCAGCAATTGCAGGATTTAAACCCCTACCTAACTATGTTATGACACTAGTGAGATATGTATTAACACGGCGCGCTACATGCTTTACTGTGTGGTCTTTATTCACATGCTATGTTTGTAGGTTGCTGACATCAGACTGGACATGGTTATGTGTATGGATGTAGTGTTATGCAATCCCATGAATGAACCTTGTGGGTCAGCAGGTGTTAACATCTTGAACAGGAATACACAATTCATACCTGGTGTGATCTATCTGTGGACATATTACCATTCCTTCATATGACAATACATATTCATGCACGGATTGTAGGTTTTGTGGATACCACATGTGTCTGTGATGTTGGTAAAGGGCTATTCCAGGTCTATGTGGGACCTATGTTGCTCCTGTCAGTGATGTTTGTCCTGGGTGGCTGCCTTGCAAGATATGTAGCAGGTTTGGGGAACATGATGTGCTCATTAACATACCACAGACATTTGTGTTGTGTGTTTGTCGGTTTACAATATCTCTGTTCCTGACTGCAATCATGATGGACTCCATGGACTAGAATTTCGGACTTCGTAGGCTTATCGGAATATAGTTCCCATGGTGTGTTGTGCAACAACACTTGTGGGGTGTGCCACATGTTGCTGTAACACATTAAACTGTGTAAGATCCTGTAGAGAGTGTGAGGCTCAACAGATTGTTCAGGTGCAGTGTCTGTTTGTCCTGTTGTTCACTTATGACACATATGGGGAAACATTGTTATCCACGTGATGGGATTCATTTGGCATTGTGGGGACCAGTTTACACATTCTACATGTGATATCTCCTGGTATGATGTTAGGGCCTTTTGTCACTGGGAGGTGGGTATGTATGTATGGGCCTGTCTGACAGGATGTTGACATTGTCAGTCAGGTACAGTTGACCCTGACTCAGGACATATATGACTGTACATCGATATTTCTGGCCTAGCTAAAGGAGGTATACTATTTCTGTCTGTACTCCTTTGCAGATTATCTTTCCACAGCAACAACAAACCTGAACACTAAAACCCTGTTATACTCTTTTACACACTTGACTCACTACTGATCGTTTGTGATCAGTCGACAGTGTATGTCATCATCATATCCTGGCATGTCCAAAGGTTGGTTTTGTGTGTACTCTCTACTCCAGCTGGTGCATATTGGAATTCTGCCGCATTGTTACAACTGCCTTATGTACACAGTTAACACTGTCCTCCTACCAACAAACTCAGATATCTGTGAGAGGTGCAACTGTATAGACGGACAGGAGGCTGACCTCTCCCAAGCCATGACTGGCACAGTCTATCGGGTGGTGAAGGTAACCACACACACCACAAATACAGTCACACATGCACCGATGACAACAGCAAACCGTATACATTGACACACAATGACATACTTGGAGCATCTAAATGTACTCTGCCTAAGCAGCTGAGACATCCAAAGCAGACACACAAACAACTGCTAACACACAACCATACACACATATCATCACATAGTTCACAAAGTCATTGTGCCACACAGTCACTACCCTTAGGCCTACACAACACACTTCATACAACTGTATTAGGTGAGTGTAATTGTCGGTCACACTGACATCCCACTCACCAGGCTGAACAAGGTGAGGGTCACTTTGTGCTGTGTGTCGGGTGCCAGGATATGCCACATGACACATGCACTGTTGTCATTCCACTGCAAGTACAAATATGGCTCCATCATTGGGCATTCCGGTGTGTAGACCCTCAGACGTTCCTCCCTGGACTACATGACGAGAGACATAGAGGGGCTCTCTGATCATGTAGGCCAGGACAGTATGACCCTGACCTTGTGTAGCATCTTACCCTCGCCAAGTACTATGTCACAGTATACAGATGACATGATCAGTTTTAACAGTTGCGTAACATATTGTTGTCATTCACAGGGGATCCAGTGTCTGTCAGCCTGGGATTACATGCTCAACATGCCATGTACATTCGCTATGGACGCCATGCAGCTGGCACCCCTAGGCTTTCACAGACTGCCTTAGGCTCTTGACACACACATAGTGGCTGTTTGAAGCGTGGGTCAGATGACATAACCACAGCCATAGACATTACAGGGAACAGGAAACAGAGAGTGATGGTGCTCAACAACTGATGTCTAAACCTCAGAATGCATGCACCCAGGACTCACATCAGTATGGAATCTGTCGATATATGTGCAGTAACAAACACCTGGTTCAGGCTCACAAAAGCACAGCAGCACTAACATGTTTTACGTCATACCATGGTTTTCAGTCACAGGACTTGGACTGGACAACAACAATAGGGGGGATTCCATATACATCATTCATACACACCCCCAGGTTGGTAACAGTACACAAAGCATTGGGGAACATACATGTGCAACTGAGAGTGGTCAAAACTGCATTTCAGTGTGTAGACTGTTACAGACCACACTCCCAAACATGGGCACAGCAGTTGTTATTCCTGGGAACACTGGGGAATGTGAAGGTCTCACCAAACACCATTATATTGTGTCACTTCAAATACACAAACATTGACTGGGTATACTACTCAAGCAGTGACACCCTTGCACAACAGTTGCTAAGATTGTTACACTCAAATGCTAGGGCAGACCTGGTCACCACACCCACAGGGGGTTATACATGTGGTAGCTGATCATCACACACATGGGGACTCTATGTTCCACAACAGAGGTATACCTGTAATTGTTCAGGTCGGAACATACATTCATCTCACTAGACATACATATCCCATACACACACACATCCTATGTGATCTCAGTGACATACTTCTCATGAGCAAACATCACACTTGTACAAACTGAGGTGGTATCCCTCAATGACTCTGGAACAGTGTTAATTACGGTTCAGACAACTACATACTTTACAAGCACATTCTATGGACAAATACTGGAATTCATGGATCATGCTATCCCAGATAACTACAAGACTCACTCCTCCAAAGGCAGGGGACCTGACTACTGGACTATGGCCATTACTGAGCTGTACATGATTAGGAGGAGGCTACTACATTATAGAGCACAATCACAATCTGGAAGGCATCTCTGATCAGTACTATGGTATAGCTACGATCAGTTGTTGATTCATCTAAGGCCCACTTCTAACGGACACTTGCAACAGACACTGGATAATCACAAGGCCTTATTTAGTTATGTCAGGGATGTGTGTGGGAACTCACAGATATGCTGTGAGTTACTGCATAATTACAAATGATACAGTGAACCCACTGACATTGTAAACATCCTGGACAACAGGTTCAGTGGGAATGTTTCCCCACCATCCCCCCTGCAGTGCACAAGTCCATCACAACAGGGTGTAGCCTCCCTGACATCACAGATGAACATGTGTGTACTGCCCTCTCCATAGCAGACAACACAGCATCAGTGGGACCAGATAGTGTCCCAGACTGTGGCATACATGAGATTCATGACAAACTTCACACTCACATTATGTCACTGTTCAATATCACAGTTACTACAGGATGTGTACCCATGGAATGGCGTACAGCTATGGTGTACCCGCTACACAGTGCTGGTGCCACGAGGGACCCTGGACATTATCACAATATATGCCTAACTATCCTGGTCTGCTATGCTATGGAGTGTATCATCATGGAACACATACACATACACATTGTGAACCTACAGACACTGGATCCTACACAATTTGGCGTTGTTGTGGGCATATCTTGCCTCTTGCAGATGTTTGATGTCTTTAAACAGTTAACAGGTCCATAGACGTACACAGGGTTGGCCACACAGCCTACCTGGAGCTCGCACACCACTTCTACACAATACCCCACTTGGCCTTTACACATTAGATCACCAGATTCAATATCTACACATATGTCACAATCTGGATTGCTAACTGGATCATGGATAGCACACACATGGTCAGTATTGCAGGTGCCATGTCTGACTATACACCAGTTATGCATGGCATCCCACAGGGCTCAGTCCTGGGACCTCTCTTGTTCTGTATATATTTCTGATACATACTGGCTAACACAGGAGGAATATGGATGACCATGTTTGCAGATGACTGCAAACTGTGTGCCATATTCGACTCCACAGCCAGCACAGGCATCCTCAGAAAGGGTCTCACAGAGATGGCTGACTGGTGCCAGAGCCATGGCCTACAGCTACCTTACTTAAGATGCATAGTCATCACCTTTGGTAGTAACATCGTGCACACACATTACCACATAGGTGATGATACATCATGTACAGTGTGTGTGGTTTGTGATTTGGGGACATGAATACTTAGTACTCTTGCCTTTGACATTCAAGTTGCCAATGTTGTTGGACACACCTTCTATTTAGGCAACCTTATCCCATACAGTTTTACATCCAGATCAGGTGGGGTCATTGTGACCCTGTAGTTATCTGACACATGCTTGGATACAATGACCCATTTTGGATGTACCTTACCCAACACCTGCAGCAACTGGAATGCACACAGATTTACATACCAAGTGGATCTAGGGACACACACAGATGGTATGCACAGTTTGGCTATGGTGACCCCAGCTATCCTCAGTTGCTTACTGCCTACTTGGATGCAGTCTGTGAATTTTCTTTGATGCCATGTCCATCACAGCATTGATGGACAGGCTCCACATGAGGATATCAAAGTCCCTTACAGCTACATGCTCCAGGGATAGGTACATGAGCAATGATGTTAATAGGACATGCTGGAGGGGCATATTACCATCACAGAGGCTCCACTCACTCAGGAGTGTGATCACAGTAGCACATATGCACAGACCCACGCTGAACACCTACAGGTGACATCTTCACAGGTGAACGGGTGATCGTATGTTTAGCCCTGGGATATGTTATGGGTCCTTGATAGACAGAGGCAGAATGAAATGAACATATGTGAGATATCATGTGTGACCTACTATTGACAGTCACAGTCTACTGATCTAGTGTGATTGCAGACTACAAGCACACTGTGGCTAGGCTTCTACATACCCTAGGGCAGATAGCCTACTGTCAACCTTTGAACCTATGCTAATGTTCAGGATGCACATTGTTCAGTGATGGTACTGATTGCAGGTTTTGTTTCTTCTTTGCTTTACCACTTCCTATGAACAACCTAGGTTTCTGCATAACATATTTGATTGTGACAGTATTTCACTATTTTATATTGTGTCTGTTGTCATATCACTGTGTGCACATGGGTGGATTGGTGAATACTGCGAGGTTCCTGGGTTGACACTTGCAACTGTGGGATATGTGTGGCCCACTGCTGTACTCAAACTTGACCTAAGTGTGCGAGCATGCCCAGTTCAGACTTTCAGTGTTTTGTTGCCTGACATTTGTCTCATAGTTTCAAGTGTGTGAACATGCCCATGCCATTCCCTTGCATTGTAAATTCATTTTAGCTATGAAATCCTCATTTGTGGATCTTAATTATTAATTTTCTGCT
>NC_056731.1:138746314-138753814 GCF_019279795.1 Protopterus annectens
CAAACGGCAATTGAAAAAAAAGAGCAAATAAAAAATATAATTATGATAATTAATTATATCCAGTTACTATTTTTAGATGTCTGGCAGGTGTCAGCTCTCCATATGTAAGCACAGCTTGGCATTGCTGCACTCACCACTGCACTGCACAAACATGCAGTTAAAATAAAAAAAAGAAAATCATTAAAACTTCATAAAAATTACATATTATACATTTGATATACTTCACAACATTAAAACACTGGCGGGAAGCTTTACAAAGAGACACACACTCATCTGCAGTCACTGGTAGCTGCTACACCTCTACTTATGCTGATTCAATATCCATGTTTCTCGGTTCTCCCTCAGCAGCACACCATCATTAATATGCATAGCGCACTGCCAAGGGGGAACCATGGCTGTGCACATGGATACATTCTGTGTAGCCTCTACACAGATTTTATTAAATCCTGGGGTATGCAAAAGAAATGTAAAATATTTGCTTACTCTTGTTATAATGTTTTGTATACTCGTTTTAATATTGTCCACTAGCCTCCTGATAACTTTTAATCAAATGTTTTGTATTCCTATCTTGCATGTAGCACACTGCTAGATTTTACTGCTGTTATTTCTGTTAATTACTTGTTGAAGCTTTCTTCTCTGGGTCTCCACGGAAAACAGGCTCCTAGCCCAATCAGACACTACCCGGTAAACAAATGTAAATAAAAAAAATGTTATATATATATATATATATATATATATATATATATATATAGATATAGTTATCCTTCTGTTCTTTGAAAACACACTTTACCGAAAAACAGAAATTCAAACCCACTTTAGTGAAAGTGCACTTTCTTGAATAACAGTTTACTGAAGCATGGTTAGAGGTTCTTGGATCTAGGCACAGTGGGGATAAGGAAATATACCATTTTCCCCACTGCAGTGCAGTCTCTGAGTTAGTATATATAAGTAGGAGGAGGTTTGGGGCTCACAGGCACCCACATGGGGGGGTGCAGGGCAGCTTGCCCCCCCTGCAAAAATGTGTTTCTTGTATTTTTTTGTTTTTGTCCTTCTGTAAACTGTTGTTCGTGAAAGTGCATTTTCACTTAAGTGCACTTTCACTAAAGTGGGTTTGACTTTCTGTTCTTCTGTAAAGTGCATTTTCAAAGACTAGAAGTAGACCGTATATTCTGTGTGTGTGTGTGTGTGTGTGTGTGTGTGTGTGTGTGTGTGTGTATGTGTGTGTGTATATGTATATATAAGGATGTAAGAGTGGCACAGTGGATAGCATTGTCACTGCACTGCAAGAGGTTCACCAGTTCAATTCTCGACGGGGGTGCTTTCTGTGTGGAGTCTGCATGTCCACCCTTTGTTCACGTGGGTTTTCCCCAATGTGCTCTGGTTTCCACCCATAATCCAAAGACATGCAGTAGTTGGACTGGAAACTCTAAACTGGTAATAGTTGTGTATGTCCATGTGAGTGTGTGTTGTGGAAGAACTACCACATCAGGGCTAGCCACCTGGTGGTTTAAACCTTGGTTCTATATGATTGTCATTGTTGAAGTGGCACCCCAACCCAATGTGCAAAAAATGGGAAACAGAGGTTGTGGATGCTTATCTAACCACTTGTGTTGTCAAAGAATAGACCAATCTAGCATATTAGAACATTATTTTAAAACCAGTACTAAACAACAATATATATATATATATATATATATATATATATATATATATATGTATAGCCCTTTGTTGTTCTATACTTCATAAAATCCTGTCAGTTGACTCTTAAAAACTATTCAAGAAAAATGTAGCATTTTATGTGAAAAACATTAGCTCTTGCTCTATTTACCACTAGTGACACTATATTTCCTTTACCTCATAAAAAAATAACAAGCCTTCAGCTTGAGCAGGCTAGTGATCAAAATGTTCTCATTAAGGCCAGGAGGTTGAGTGGAATTACTTTTTATTTGACATTTTAACTCTAAAAATTCTTAAAAAATCATTAGTGGGTCCCTCCATTCACCTAATACTGCTTGGTCAATCACACAGAATTTGAACAAATAGTTGGGGTGAGATTTAATGTGCCTAGCTAAGGTGTTGCATTCATCACCCTTATGGATGTCGTAGTAGTGTTCATATACCCATTGCCTAATAGTTCTTTTGGTTTTCCCTATGTAAAATCCTGAACGTAGATTGCACAAAGCAAAGTAGACAACATTCTTACTACCACATAAGAATCTCCGCTTGATGGGGATCTTCCCAAACCCACTAACACTGACTATGGACCCTTCAAACATGTACTTGCAATAATTGCATTTGCCACATTTGGACATTCTCCCCTCTAGTTTAGGTGTCACTGTTCTCTCTAAAATCATTTTAAAGCAAAGAGCCTTCTTATACACTACTACTGGTTTGGGTCCTACTATTTTGTTCTGTTCACTATTCATACTAAAAATGCTCCAATTTCTTTTAACAATCTCTTTAAGTTCCTCAGATTGACTTGTAAATGTTAAGACTAGACCATGTTGGAATGTACCTGTTTCATTTGTTGCTATTAGTGAATTTTCCATTCTCTCCGAGTTAAAGGCTTTGCTTTTATTTAATAATGGGGAAAAGTGACATGACATCCTTTTCTTCTCTACTTCTTTGAAAATTTTATTCAAAAATTTCTCGGGGTATCCTCTCCTTGAAAACATGGTTTTCAAGTTCCCCATTTCAAGCTGAAAGTCTTCATTGTTGGAAATTATTCAGCAAGTCTTATACATTGCCCCTTGACTATAGAACTTTTTTGATGTATAGGGTGCATACTGTCATAATGCAAAAATGAATTTGAGTAACTGGGCTTTCTATATTTAATGGAGTTAAACTCTGTCTAACGTAATTCTTTCTGAGGGAGATATTTAAAAAACTGACCAAGTCACCCTGAATGCCCATTGTAAAAGATAGAAAATTTGTTGTAGAGTGTAAAAATTAAAAAAATCTTGTAATCTAGTTTCAGTGTCAATCCAGAAAAAAATCATGTCATCAAGGAAACGGTCATAAAAAAGCCAACTTTCTTTAAACTCCTAGTTAAGTACAAAATTGGTTTCCCAATAAGACAGTATAGTATTCGCAATACTCCAGTTTTTTGCTTAAAAATTTGGCCTTCAGAACTTAGTTGTTTTCAAGTATAATTTCCAAAAAAATCTCTCAGTACCTCTAGTCTACTCAGACTGAGATTTGTGTAATTGTGTAAATATTTATAAAACCACTCAACCCCAATTTCATGTGGTATAATCAAAAATAGGTCCTAAATGTCAATGGCTACAAATGTTAATTCATCCCTAAACAATTTGTCTGTTATTCTTTGCAAAAAGTCCCAAAAGTCCTTTAACTGGACAGGATTCACATCCAATATACTTTTAGTATAATAATCGATGTACTTGCCTATACAAAAAGTTTGGAAGCCTTCGCCTCAGCAATAGGATGTAGGGGTGGGTTATCTAAAGACTTGTGAATCTTGGGGATCCCAAAGATTACAGGGATTTTGGGTTTTTCTCTGTGTACAAAAGCATATTCATCACTTGTAATCTGGTTGTTTAATAGCATTTCCACCAATATTAAATCAATTTGACAAAATGCTACATTAAGTTTGTTGATAGATCCCTCTTCATAGGTATCTGAAAGTAATAGGCTCAACATTTTATTGATGTAATCATTTTTGTCCATTACTACTACTACCCACCCTTATCAGGCTTTATAACCCTCAGTTGTTTATTGTCCAAAATGCTGTAAAGCAAGGTCTTCTCACATTTATTAAGGTTGTCCTGGACAAAATTAGTCCTATGTTGTCTCAGTACTTCCCTGAAATTAAATTTGCATATTCTTTTGAATAATAAGAGAGTTAGGTGTAGAGGTGGATTAAAAATACTTGGCCTTTTTAATGAGGCTCTTGTCTCCACTAAGGTTTGTTGGTAATCTTTAAAATAAAATAAAAAGTTAATTTTACATGTGTATAATTTCAATTGTAGCAAGGCCTCCTCCAATTTTGTACTAGATTTTGGCACAAAAGTCAAGTCCCTTTCAATTAAGTTAGCCCATGAGGAATTAACATCAGTATTACTGTAGTTGAAAATGTTGAAATCAACAAGATTGTTGCAAACAACCGTACATACATTTAGTCCCAACCCTTGTTGTAATTCCCCCTGTTCGATCTGTTCACTTGGGTTTCTCCCCTCTGTCTCCCATTCCCTCTGTATTGTCGAGCTTGTTGGTCCCGATAGTTGGATGTTTCTGGTTGTGTCTTGTTGTTCTTTTCTCTCTCTCTCAATCTCTGAGAAAGTCTTAAAAAGGATCAATCTAAAGGGATGTCCTGTTGAATAAGGCAGATGTCAAATGTTTCATCCCTAACCCTGTTGGCATTGCCATTAGTTTGCATATCATTAACACTGGTGTTTCCATTCCTATTAACAGTATTGGGGGGTAAGGGGTATGCAATGCCCTGTTTGTATTCTAGTAAATATCTTTCCTCTTTTTATGAGGTAAAGGAAAATCAGTGTCACTAGTGGTAAATAGAGCAGGAACTAATGTTTTTCACATACAATGTTACATTGTTCTTGGATAGTTTTTATGAGTCAAGTGACAGGATTTTATGAAGTTTTGTTTGTATCATATATCAGTGCTAAATAAAGTTAGTGTTGTTGGTAAGGTCAGAATATAAGGATTCTGCATTTTTCTGATACTTGCCACTGAAGGCAAGGTAATTTCTACAACACCATTATTATGCCAAGAGTGACAGTAATGGAGACATGATCAGTGGAGATAAAGATAATGCTTGCAATTTTGCAGTCCTCTGCATACTTCCTGGGCTGGAAATCACAGTCTGTTGCTTGTGACATCTGAAAGACGATTAAAAAAATAGTGACCCCCCCCCCCCTCCCCAGCAATAAAGTCTTGATGGACCTCAGTGATGAGGTTCGGAGTCCTGCTAGTCCTACCCCTTGTAAGTATCACCATGTACTACACAGACAATTGTGGACCCAGTCTGTTACAGCTTTTTATCCCTTTAGTACACTGAATTTATGTATGGTTCCTTCATGAAGCATAGTGCAAAATGAACACTTTAAATATATGTTCAGTTCCAAGTCCTACCCCTTGTAAGTATCACCATGTACTACACAGACAATTGTGGACCCAGTCTGTTACAGCTTTTTATCCCTTTAGCACACTGAATTTATGTATGGTTCCTTCATGAAGCATAGTGCAAAATGAACACTTTAAATATATGTTCAGTTCCAGAGTAAGCTACATGGGCATATAACCCTTCATCCATGGCATCATTCACGGTCACAAATAAATTTGATATTAAGCATACACAAACTAACTTTGACAAAGCTGCACCAGGTTATGCCAGGCACAAGTTTTCCTGTTTTGCCTTTGTAACTCCAACAATTGCTTTCTACATCATCTGAGAATGGCTTGCACAATATGCTTGCGAGGCTGCTCAGTCTTAATTATGTACTGAGACTTGAATTTGCTACTGGTTGTCCACAGTTTTAATGCTTTGTTGAGAATGTGCATGAATTAGAATACTAAGTTACTTTTTTCACTGCAGAATTTAGGATTACTGGTATAGGAACACAGGAAAAGGACTAGGCAAGCCATTATGGGGACTATAAAATACTTGCTTTATACATCTTTAAGTCGACACACTTAAATATTGTTGCCACCCTTCTCAAGCATGTAATGATTATCTGTTAAATTGACAAGGGATTTACATAATAACCCTGGTGCAAAGTTGTGCCTACTTATTTATTCAGCAAGACTTGCCTTAAATTTAGCTGAAGCAGTACTTTAACCTGTAGTGGAATACGTTGAGTTAGGAACCTACCCCTCAAATGAGTCTTGTCTATTTTTATGTAGATTTACATCCCAATTGTGGGTATTTGCAGAGCCATTGAGTGTACAAATAGGTCAAATAGTATTGAGTCTTTCATGGATCAAAATGTGAGACATAGGTAACCTCAGACTAGCCAATAGGCCACCATCGAGTGCAAGGAGTGGTATGTTAATCTATCAGGATAGTTGAAGGATTAAAGGCCTTTAATTTTTTTGATTGTAAATCTTTAGAGCCTTTCCAGATGAGCAATATGTTTGGATTTTTATATAAAAGAGAACATTGAATTTGACGATGGTTCTGATAAGGGAAGATACACTGGTAGTATGACTTCTTTGAATCTTGATGTTATTCCCTTGGAAGCTAACTTGGCCAGATAGAAAGATTTTCTGACTATGGTGGAAACACAGTGTTCAAGTGTGACAGAGGTATCCACATAACTACCCAGCTCTTATCATGTATGTCTGAAGAACAGAACCTTTCAGAATGTTTTAAATGGGACCAATGTCTTTTCATTTATTTTTCTTTTTCTGTTTTTTTTTTTTTTTTGCCAAACACTAGAATTATGAACTTTTTACATTTAGCTTCACACTGTTCTCAGAACATAATGACAGTAGATATGTGGATAAAAGTCACCAGCTTGTAGTCATCAGCAAATATGGTTAATCACACCCCTAGTATATTAACTTGGATGCTTTCAAAATAAATATCAAACAAGAGAGGGTCTAGCACCAATCCCCATTATACCCTACTAGTTACAAGTTTATGTTCAAAGTGGATAGCATTCACAACTAGAGATCTAATGGCTATCAAATGTGCAATTCAGCAGTCAATGTAGGGAGTTTACATTCATTTTGTCTAATTTTACAATAATACCAGTTTTGCAGATAGTATCAAAAGCCTTGCTGATGTGAAAATAAGCAGTATGCACCCAGTGATCACTATCTACAGCCTCTGTAACCTTTCTAGAATTTTATTAGGTTCAGTAAACAGGACCTGTCCTATATAAAACCAAACAGCTCAGGGTCTATTTCAGTTACGTTCCCTATGTCCACATAACTGAGTTCTCATAATGTATTCTGTGTCATTGCATATAAAGCTGGTGAGACTGATGAGCCACTATTTACTTGGGTCCATAGAAGGGCTGCCTTGAGCAAGGTAGTCACAGTGGCTGTTCAACAGGCATTACACTCAAACCCTGTGGACAAACTGAAACTGTATAGTTTTAAGTAAAGACTTGGGGCATATTTGGCTCTGAAGAAAAAGTAGCCTGGAATGTAGCCTGGTCCCATGAAAATGTTATTTTTTGGCCTTTGAACAGGATTCTAAGACTTATAATAAAGTAATATGGGGGCAGCTAAAGTTTCACGCATAGTGAGTACAATAATGTAGGTATGTGGGATAAACTCAACACTAAATTTGTTTACTACTATATTGACTATATACTTGGGATTAGAATACGTAATATTATTATGGACGAGCTCAAAGTATTGTTACAAGTTATTCCTTAATTTCCTGACCTATGTGAAAAAAGATTTTTACTTGTTATCTGTAATAGCCTTAAGTTTATACTCAGTTCTACATTTTCTAGTATTGCTGTTAAGTTACTCGATAGCATTTTTCACTGTTCTCTTCTGGCGGGGGTT